>NW_027212166.1:0-80646 GCF_036971445.1 Narcine bancroftii | reverse complement strand
TGATGCCATCATTGATTTAAATGCAAGAGACACTGAGGACTGCATTGGGATAGAGATGGTCCATGGACAGCCAATACGGATGCCTTGGGGAACAAAGCCCGCACTGCCAGTTGGGATGAATTAGATTATGACAAGCAAATATTAGATACCCCCCCCCCCCCCCCCACAGAGAGACCCAGCCTTGATTTTCATTTTTTATATTGATAGAGAGATCCCAGACATCACCAAATGTACCGAGACCCCACCGCATGTTATCAGTTAAAGGCAACGTATTCCTCTCTAATGGAACTTTTACTACCTCTATTACAGGAAACATCCTCCCTGCCTCATTTGCCATTGGAACGTTAGGCCCGCTTGTCGTCACAAGGCCAGAAAACGCTTGAGTCAGAATACTGATCATCGTTTGAGGAGTGACGAAGGAATTTGTGAGCACGATAAGAATCCTGTTTCACTCTGGTCTGAGATTGGATGGTGAGTCCTTAGCTACACATCCCTGCAACACACTCTCCTTCGCCAACAACTGCCTCACACTCCTATTCACCCCACCAGCTCTGTGCATTCCCCCTCATTCACCTGCGATTTTCCCCCCCACAAACCCCTGTTAACCTGCCACCTCCACTGAAGAGTGGGTGAACACACAAACCCCTTACAGACGGGGCCAGATTTGATCCAGAGTCATTGACTTAACAGGACCATAACACCACCTGTGGCATAAATATTCCCAAACCAATGCTCTAGGGCACTGGGAGAGCAAACAGCTCAAATTCTGCATTTGAGAAGTTTGAACTGCTGCACAACCATCAGGATCAAAGAAAACCCTAGTTTGCTTAGTTTTCAGCTGCCATAGACCACAAAAGGCTTCCAAACCAAAATTCAAAAGACAAGCCCCACAAACAAACAAATCTCTCATAAAGCTCTAACACTCCCCTATCTAGAGGTATCATCTCCTCAAACATCTCAATGCCACAGGTGAGAAAACTGTTTTAACTCCCACTCCAAATTAAAAAGGTGCTATTCCCTTAATTGCAGCTCTCTTGAAGGGCGGAGATGGGCCTTGTTTAAAGGGCCAGCCACAATTTACTGAGATATTTCACACCTGAATTAATTGTCCTCCTGATTCCAGCTCAGGGTTTAAAACAGCCCCACTCTAGTCACTTGCAGGTTTCAGGCAGAGATGAGGTGATGCTGCCATCAGAGGAAGGTAGGAAGCCTGGTTTTACTGTGGCTGCTTTTTCTGGGGTGGTTCTTTGAGTTGTTGGGGTGAAAGGAATCCGGTGTTTGTGGGTCGTTTGCAAACTGGTGTTCCATGTGGTTCGTGGGTATTGAGCCAGAGAAATGTGTTGTTTTAATGTGTGTGGTTTACGGTGCCTGCAACTTTAGCTCTTGTCTTGGGATGATGGTTTTGGGATGTTTGTGCCTGAGGTTTGGCTCTGAAGTTGTCGGACTCTGGCTTTCCCTTACTCTTAATTTAGTCTGTATGTGGTCTGAGTCCAGCGTGTTCTTTGAATGAAGTGATAGGAGAAGGTATTCGGTTCAACAGTCAATTTATTACCCAGCACAAGAATAAAACTTAACAGAGCTCTGGGTCAGTCGTTAGTTCATAGGTCACCTGCACAGTGAGCTATTCCCCAAGACTGACCCCTATTGTCCAGTTGGCTCAGTTTATATAGATCAACCTTATCATACAGAACAAAAGTTGGCTTCCTTTGCTAGATCTTTTTGCATAAGGGTTATCACAAGTCATCTCCTGTTTTGCAGATATCTGGGGTGTAGCGCTCCCATCTTAATCCTCCAGGCCAGACTATCCTGTTGTTTTGATCAGAAATTAATTCATCACCAGATATTTCTAATCACCATTCTGTTCCTATCTGGCCAATTTCTGCTGTTCTCTTTAACACCTCCTCATGCCTTAATCTTCCTCCTAGACTGGTTTTCCATTCCCTTGGTTTCTTGCAGGCCATTCTTTGTTCTGGTCTGGCCTGTGTCTCCTGTGCTACTCACCACCTCCTTCAGTTGGAGCTTTCCTCCTAAATCGTTTTATGAATTTCCTCTCCCTGTATTTGGGAGCAGACAATTTTGCTCAGCCAACTTCGCTCCATGCTGTGATTGCCACTTAATCACATTCCTCTTTTTCCCTGAACCATGCAGTACATATCAACTTATTAATTAATCATTTCTTTCATAATGTTTTAACCCCTAGATTCCAACAAAGTGTAGGCTGCTGATGGTTTGATCCCAGAATTGGGGTGGGGAGGGGGGCGGGGGTGTTATTTGTGGGCAAGGGCTGGTTTGGAGGCTGCAGGGAATTCTTTTGCTCTTGACTGTAAGAAGCATTTCATTTAATTTTTACTGATGTAACCATCTTACCTTACGTGTGTGTAATATTGCACTATGTTACAGGACAGTCAGTCGAATTTTGATCTTGGCATGTTTAACAGAAAATGACAGTGACCCAGGTTCAAATCTGTCCCTTGTGTCAGGATTTTCCCCCCATCACCTTTTACAAAATGGCAAGGTGAACAGGGGCATTTGTGTGGGTCAGGGTTTTTTTTTTTTAATTAATTTTTAAGAGTTAGTTATATTCTTGTTAATTTTACAAGAATATAATTCAAATCCCGATACATGTGGTTGATTAATACAAATTGAGATCTACCCAGACCCACCCTCTCCACATCCCATATGAGGGACCAGAGATCTTCAACAGATGTTTTATTTAACCATAATATTGTGAATATTTCAAAACTTCACTTCAACCCACCTTTAGGAAATGTGGGCTCCTAAGATAGAATGTTCATCTCGTGAACGATACATTATTTTCTTGTGGTGAACAGTTCCGAACCTCAGCCAGTTTGCAAGATATGGCCACGCACTTTCTAGCTGTACAATTTGCAGCAATTTAAACCTGGTAAATATTCAGTTCTAATTTAAATTTAATTCCTTAACATCTCTTTCTCATGGATCCTGTGGGAATTTTAAAAAAAATACTTATTTCAACCAAGCTGCCCAACTTTAGGACATTGCCAATCAAATGCAGAAAAGTACAAATGACTTGTTAACATTTGAAACAAATCCGATTCCATGTATTTTCTTTTGAGGTGTCTGGTGAGTAAAATTGTATTGAACCAGTCTATCTCATTTATAACGATCAGTCCATTTTCTATGTTCAAATCTCCATCCCATCTTTGCCTCAGTTTATGAATTCCTAATTTCTCAGCTTTTGCAGTCATTTCTACATTACTGAATAAATTTATATTCCCATGACCTGTTTCAGATGGTCAGGGCTTGTTATGACCTGTTACTGTTCTATCTGCCACTGTATTTTACATTTTGCATATCCTCTTCCTAAAGACAAGGAAAGGACTTCTTGTTGGTCATCTAATCTCATGTACCAGTTAGGGTGAGGGAACACAAAAAAATCAACAGGAGTCTGGAAGAGTTGCTCACAGTTCACGTTAGTAATCATTCTCTCCCTGCCTGATTTCTGGTTTCCAATTTACCCAAATGTCTTAATTTCATAGCAGTCTTAAATTCTTCACTTCAAAGCAGAAACAATACCATTCAGGGTCTGAGTGGTGCTGGGGGCTTATTGCAGCCTTTGGATCAGGTCTAACAATTTGCACCATTGTTTTGAAGATCAGGCAGGCATTTGGATATGTATGGCTCAGTAGAGGAGGTGAGAATTGATCCCTGTCTGGAATGTGCTTTTTAACTCTCTTTCCCAGCTTTCTGGCAAAGTCTGTGTGATGGTTTCTTCATCATAATTCCCAGAAGAAGATATTCTACAGCTAATATTCCACACACTTCACCAAATGAGGCTAGTTGTGGGAAAAAGAAGTTCCTGTCTGTGTGGATGGACAGTTTAAGGGTGAAAAAATGACCTGATGTCCACATATAGTAACTCAACCAAATTCTGTAAGGACACAAATGCTGGAGAAGCTCATCTGATCAAGCAGTGAACCTTTATAGAGTACAGATACTCGTAGCCCTGTTAAAAGGCACAAGCCTGAAACACTGGTTGTGTATCTTTTTTTAAACTTTATTTATGAACATATAAAATACATAGTAAACAAAATAAACCAACCTCCCAAAAAAAAACTATATTCCATCCCCCCTCCCCATAATTACCCCCCCCAAACTCCCTCGACTGAGGGAGAGAAAAATCATATCAATTCGTTGCGGCAGAATGAAAACACCAAACCTAATTTTCCACGTCATCGCAATGCATTTACTGGCCACTGCTAATACTAACTGAATAAACTCAATTTGAGGTTTATCCATTCTTTATCCCGTTGATCAAGTTGTAATATACCGCATTAGAAAAAGCAGTGGATCGAACATAAAAAGAGTTTCTTTAAAGTAGTTTCAAATAAATCCTCAAAGGCTTAACTTTATCACACAACCAGACAGACAAAAAAAAGTATTAATTTGAATCCCACAATGAAAACATTAGTCTGAATTACTAAATCCTTATCTTTTTTTCCTGGAGTTAAATACAACTGATGTAAAAAAAAATTATAATTCACCCAATTATATCGCACATTCATCAATTTAATCCACCATCTTCACACATAGTAAGTAGTCCGTTCTTCTTGGGTTAATTCTAAAGAAGAATCTCTCATTTAATCTAAAGTTGGTTTAGCCATTTTCTGTTGTCACAATCATTTCTGAAATAGATCCCTTTTTTTGCCCCATTTACAATTTTCAATTTTAGTTAACTTGGGTATCTTCAATTCCCGCCCAAATCCACCTGTGACAGCACTTACATGGAATGACACCCGTTTACCATGTCCCTCTGTTCAACCTCACTCCTCAGTGCCCGACCGTTCACCGTGTCTATCTTTTCTTGGTTTGCCCTTCAAAATGTGACACCTCACACTTGTCTGCATTAAATTCCATCTGCCCTTTCTCCAGCTGGTCCAGATCCTTCTGCAAGATTTCTTGGCTGTCCACAACTCCTCCGTTCTTGGTGTCACCTGCCAACTTGCTAATCCAATTCACCACATTATTGTTCCAGCACCTATCCCTGAGGCACATCTCTCATCACAGGCCTCCAGTCTGAAGAGCAATTGGTCTCACCAACTCACTGGCTTCTCCTGCACAGCCGTTGTTTCACATCCAAAATACAGAGGACATATGGATGGATGTTAAAATTCTCAAAGGAACATTAGTTAAAATGGTGTCAAATCACAAGGAACAGAAGTTGGCCATTCAGCCCACTGTGTCTGCTATCCCCTGATCTAAACAGTTCTCGCCTCTCATTCCAAGTTATGGCTTTTTCCCCTGATCCCTTGATACCCTGACTCATTAAACATCTATTAATTCCGCCCCCCCCCCCCCACCACTTAAACTCTCTCAACAATCCAGCAACAAATTCCATGACCTTCTGGTGAAATAAATTTCTCATCTGCTTTAAATAGGTACCTTCCAATTCTAAGACAATGTCTTTTTATCCAAGGGAAACATTATTCACATCTACTGTCCAATCCTTTCAGCATTGGAAAGGTTTCTGAAATCTCCTCTCCTTCTTCTATACTCCAATGAAGAGTGGAGATATATCATCCTGGTAAATCTCTGCTCTCTCTCCAACATCAGCACATCCTTTTTAAGATAGACTTCGCAGTTGTCCAAATGAGGTCTCTCCCATGCCCCATCAACACCTCCCTACCCTTGAAACAAAGGCCAACATAGAATTTGCTTTCTTTTCCTGCCGATCCAACCTGGTGGTTACCCACTCACTATGTTTTCCTGAACGAGAACCCCCCCAAGTCCCTTGACACTTGAAATAATTACATGTAATTTACGTAACAAATTTGAAATTTTTGGAAAGATTTGGGAATCCTATTTATAAACTGTAGGAATTAAGTTGTAATCGCCCAACCTGAACCTTCTGACTCCTAAAATCAAGAAAATTTGTTAGATTTTATTTGATAGTTTTTTAGTAATTTTTTAATAAATACTTTCCAGATGTTATCTATCTTTTCTATTGGGTTGTTGGGCAGGGGGAATTTAAAAAAAATACTATGTATTAATTTTTCATTATCTTTGAATGAGAAATTTACGTACGCATTTAATGCATGTGAAATTAAATTTTTCAAAGAGAAGCTTAACATAACGTAATACATTTGGCTTATTTTCAAGAGTTGTGGAGAGTGAGGAAGGTTTTCATGGAGTACAAAAGGATTTGGACTGTTTGGAAAGATGGCAGATGGAGTTTAATGTAGGTAAGTGTGAGGGGCTTTATTTTGGTAAGAATAACCAAGACGTATGCAGTGAAGGGGAGGGCATTGAGGAACAGAGGGATCTTGGAAGAATGGTTCAATAGACAATAGGAGCAGGAGTAGGCCCTTCTGCCTGTCGAGCCTTAAGTGACCGCCATTTCACAGATCATGGCTGATCACTACTATCAGTACCCCTTTCCAGCCTTATCCCCATAACCCTGAACTCCTTTGCTCACAAGAGTCTTATCTAACTCTCTTTTGAACATAATCAGCGAATCTGCCTCTACCACCCTCTGTGGCAGAGCATTCCACAGATTCACACTTCTCTGAGTAAAGCAATGTTTCTCATCTCCGTCCTAAAGGGCCTACCCTGTATTCTTAAACTATGCCCTCTAGTCCTCGTCTCCCCCATCACTGGGAACAAGTAATCCGACTTCACCCTGTCCATCCCCCTGATAATTTTGTAAACCTCAATCATGTCCCCCCTCATCCTTCTAAACTCCATCGGATACAAGTCTAGTTTTTCTAGCCTTTCAGCATATGTCAACCCCGCCATCGCTGGAACTAACCATGTAAATCTGCGCTGCACATCCTCTATAGCTAGTATGTCCTTCCTCAAAATTGGAGACCAGTACTGGGTGCAATACTCAAGGTGGGGTCTCACCAGGGCCCTGTACAACTGCAGAAGGGCGTCTCTGTTCCTATACTCCAATCCCCTCTTTATGAAAGCCAACATGCCATTTGCCCATTTCACAGCTTTCTGAACGTGCATGTTAGCCTTCAGTGACCGGTGAACAAGTACACCCAGATCCATTTGCTCCTCCCCACTCCCTAGCTTGTCTCCATTTAAATAATACTCAGCTTTCCTATTATTGCCCCCAAAATGGATAACCTCACATTTGCTCACATTTAACGTTATCTTCCATTCAGCAGCCCACACCCCCAACCTGTCCAAGTCCCTCTGCATTTTCATGACATCCTCCTCACACCCCACACCGCCACCCCGTTTAGTGTCATCTGCAAATTTGCTCATGTTATTAATAATCCCCTCATCCAAATCATTTACATAAATTACAAACAACTGAGGACCCAATACCGATTCCTGCGGCAATCCACTCGTCACATCCTGCCATCCTGAAAAAGACCCGCTTACTCCAACCCTTTGTTTCCTATTTCTTAACCAATTTCCTATCCATGTCAGCACCTTACCTCCAATACCATGCTCCCTGATCTTACCCACTAGTCTCCCGTGCGGTACCTTATCAAAGGCCTTCTGGAAGTCCAAATACACCACATCCACTGGCTCTCCCAAGTCCACCCTCTTTGTCACATCCTCGAAAAATTCCAGAAGGTTAGTCAAGCATGACTTACCCTTAAGGAATCCATGCTGACTAGCCCTTATACTATTATTTCTGCCTAAGTGTTCTGCTATTACTCCTTTTATGATAGATTCCAATATCTTCCCCACCACTGACATCAGGCTGACCGGTCTATAATTTCCCGTTTTCTCCCTCCCTCCCTTCTTAAAAATCGGCACCTCATCAGCCACTCTCCAATCCTCAGGGACCGCCCCCGAATCTATGGAACTTTGGAAAATGTCAACCAGTGCCTCCACAATTTCCATAGCAACTTCTTTAAGTACCCTGTGATGCAGCCCATCAGGCCCTGGGGTTTTATCAGCCCTCAGTCCCAACAATTTTCTCACAACCTCCTGCTTCTAGATCCGGATATCCATTAGATCCCCTACTTCCCCAGGAAAGTTCCCCAAGTCTCTTGATACCGCATGACCACTACCCCCTAACTGACCATAACCTATATCCTCCTTGGTGAAGACAGATGCAAAGTATTTGTTAAATTCCTCAGCTAACTCCTTGTTTCCGGTAATAATTCCACCCTTTTCCATTCTTAATGGGCCAATTTTAGACCGATCCAATTTCTTCCTCTTCACATATTTAAAAAAACTTTTGCTATCCTGCATTATATTATTTGCTAATTTCCTCTCGTACTTCATTTTCCCCTCTCTTATGACTTTCTTAGTTACCCTCTGATGCTCTTTGAAGGTTTCCCAATCCTCTAACTTCCCACTCCGCTTCGCTATCTTATACTTACACCCTTTGGATTTGATATTGCACTTGATTTCATTAGTTAGCCACGGCTGCCATTTGCATCTCCTAGAGCCTTTCCTCCACTTTGGAATAAATTTGTCTTGAATCCGGTAAAAAAATTGTCCAAAAATACCTGCCATTTTCCCGAGTTGTCCTCCCAGCTAGTGTATCTTTCCATTTTATTTTGGCTAGCTCCTCCCTCATAGCTGCATAATCCCCTTTATTTAACTGCAGTACAGATGCTTCCGACTTCCTTTCTTTTTCCCTTTCTAATTGCAGCTCAAAAGTAACCATACCATGCTCACTATTCCCTAATGGCTCTCCTACATCGAAGTCACTTATTAACTCTGCCTTGCTGCACAGCACCAAGTCCAGAATCGACTTCCCCATGCTATGTTCCTCCACTAGCTGCTCCAAGAAAGTATCTCGTAGACATTCAATAAACTCACTCATGTGTTCCTGCCCCCGTCTGATTATCCCAGTCCACCTTCATGTTGAAGTCCCCCATAACTACTGTATTGCTACCACTTTGACATGCCACTGTTAATTCCTGATTTATACTTCTACCGAGATCTAAGTTAATTTTCGGAGGCCTGTAAATGACCCCCATTATGGTCTCATGCCTTTACAATTTCTTAATTCTATCCAAACAGACTCTACCCACCTGTTTCAATGTCTTTCCTTTCAAACGCCTGAATTTCATTTCTTACCAACAGAGCTACCCCACCTCCTCTTCCTAACTTTCTGTCTTTTCTATAGGACGTGTACCCGGGAACATAGATTTCCCAATCCTGCCTTTCCCGCAGCCATGTCTCCGTAACTCCGACAATGTCATAACCTCCCATTGCCATTTGCGCCTCAAGCTCATCCATTTTATTCCTTACACTCTGTGCATTCATACACAATACCTTGATACCATATCTCCTTTCTCCCTCCACCTTTGTTCTCGATGCACTTGCCCCTACTCTCCTATCACTTTTAGTTCCCTTTTTCCTTATTGTTTCACCGTCTAACAGAACCACCGCTATATTCACTCTCCTATCTGCTTCCCTATCAGTCCTGTTCCCTTCCCCCTGCCAAATTAGTTTTAAATTTGAAGGTGGATTCCCATGGAGATAGAAGGCTTTGGGTACGCTGGCCTTTATAAATCATAGCATGGAATATAGGATCTGGGAAGGTGATGTTCAGAGTGTTGGTGAGGCCAAGTTTGGAGTATTGTATGCCGTTCTGGACTCAAAATTATAGGAAGGATATCAATAAGGTTGAGAGAGTGCAAAGAAGTTTGACGAAAATGTTGCCTGGATTGCAGTATTTTGAATATGTAGAAAGATTGAGTAGACTGGAACTTCATTCATTGGAGCGTAGAGGGTTGAGCGGGGATTTGATAGAGGTATTTAAAATTATCAAGGGAATAGATAGAGTAGCTGTGAATAGGCTCTTTCCCCTAAGGGGAGCAGAGATTGGAACAAGGGGTCATAAGTTAAGGGGCAAAACTTGAGAAGTAATACAAGAGGATGCTTCTTCACTCAGAGTGGTGGCTGAGTGGAATGATCTACTGGAAGAAGTTGCGCCAGGGTCAATTCTGTCATTTAAGATGAGGTTATATGAGCTCAAAACGGTCAACCAGTTTACCTATCTCGGCTGCACCATTTCATCAGATGCAAGGATCGACAATGAGATAGACAACAGACTCGCCAAGGCAAATAGCGCCTTTGGAAGACTACGCAAAAGAGTCTGGAAAAACAACCAACTGAAAAACCTCACAAAGATAAGCGTATACAGAGCCGTTGTCATACCCACACTCCTGTTCGGCTCCAAATCATGGGTCCTCTACCGGCACCACCTACGGCTCCTAGAACGCTTCCAACAGCGTTGTCTCCGCTCCATCCTCAACATCCATTGGAGCGCTTACACCCCTAACGTCGAAGTACTCGAGATGGCAGAGGTCGACAGCATCGAGTCCACGCTGCTGAAGATCCAGCTGCGCTGGATGGGTCACGTCTCCAGAATGGAGGACCATCGCCTTCCCAAGATCGTGTTATATGGCGAGCTCTCCACTGGCCACCGTGACAGAGGTGCACCAAAGAAAAGGTACAAGGACTGCCTAAAGAAATCTCTTGGTGCCTGCCACATTGACCACCGCCAGTGGGCTGATAACGCCTCAAACCGTGCATCTTGGCGCCTCACAGTTTGGCGGGCAGCAACCTCCTTTGAAGAAGATCGCAGAGCCCACCTCACTGACAAAAGGCAAAGGAGGAAAAACCCAACACCCAACCCCAACCCACCAATTTTCCCTTGCAACCGCTGCAATCGTGTCTGCCTGTCCCGCATCGGACTTGTCAGCCACAAACGAGCCTGCAGCTGACGTGGACTTTTTACCCCCTCCATAAATCTTCGTCCGCGAAGCCAAGCCAAAGAAAAGAATATGAGTACATGGATGCGAGGGGGTGGGAGGGTTATGGGCAAGGGAAGTAGGTAGGTGGAACACGTGGAGTTTCACGTAAATCGATGCTTTAGGTGCCATGAGCAAGTTGGCTCTTTCTTGCACTCGACTTGATTACGTGAAACCTTTCTGGGATAAAATCAAGGAACTTATTAAAATTTAAACTTTCACTTGATCCTAAGGTATTTTTGTCGGGTTATATGAAGAAATTGAGTTTAGAATTAAAATTAGATGAGTCTCAAATTGCTCTTTGAGATTGGCTTTAGCTGGGGCTAGAAAATGACGAGCATTCAATGGTGGCATTCAGAAAGGAGGTCTTGTATTCCATTAGAAAAGATAACATATAATACAAGCCTCGTCTACCAGTGGAAATATTAAACAGGCAGAATACTATTCATAGTCTGAAAATGAGAGGTTATCCATATAAAAGAGATCAGGAAGAACTTCTTTAGCCAGAGGGTCGTGGATGTGTGGAACTCACTGCGGCATGCAGCAGTTGAAGCCAGATCGCTGGGAGTATTTTAAAAAGAATGACAAATATCTCATTAGTGGGGGCATCAAGCGATTATGGGGGAAAGGCCAAAAATGAGAACTAGTGTAGAGTAGCTTAGTGTAGATTTATGGAATAGACTCGATGGGCCTAGTGGCCTGGTTCTGTTCCTTTGTCTGTGATCACTAATGGAGTTATATATAATCTTTTTTACATCGATTATACTTGACACCCAATTTAAATAAATTTAATTTGACATTATCAGATTTGTCTTGGATGTAATAAAGTAGGTTCTTTTATGTGGATAAATGTGAGGTGATCCACTTTGGAGGCAAGAACAGGAAAGAGGACTATTATCTCAACGGTATCTGTTCAGGAAATGCATAGAGATTTGGGTGTTGCTGTGCATCAGTCGTTGAAAGTGGGCATGCAGTTGCAACAGGCGGTGAGGAAGGCATTCATAGCAAGAGGATTTGAGTACAGAGATCCTGCTGCAGCCATACATGGCCTTGGTGAGACCACACCTGCAATACTGCGTGCCGTTTTGGGTCTTTAATCCGAGGAAGGACATCCTCGCCTTGAAGTGGGTGCAGAGAAGATTCACTAGACTGATACCAGGGATGGAAGGACTTGCAGATGAAAAAGGTTGGATAGACTAGGCTTGTATTCTCTGGAATTTAGGAAATTGAAGGGGGATCTTATAGAAACAAAATTCTAAAGGGTTTAGACAGACTAGATGCGGGTAGGTTGTTTGCAATGCTGGGAAAAACAGAACCAGGGGTTACAGTTTAAGGATAACCATACTATAACCATATAACCATTTACGGAGCGGAAACAGGCCATGTTGGCCTTTCGAGTCCGCACCAGTTCACTGATTTTATGCGCCCTCTTCAGGCATTGGGGGAAGGTTTTCAGGACCGAGATGAGGAAAGATTTCCTCTCTTGGAGGATGATGGATCTATGGAATTCTTTGCTACAGAAAGTAGTTGAGGCTGGTTCCTTGTCAATGTTCAAGAGTAGGTTAGAATTGGCCCTCGTGGCTAAGGGGATCAGGAGGTATGGAGAGAAGGCAGGAACTGGGTACTGATCAGCCATGATCGTATTGAATGGCAGGGTAGGTTTGAAGGGCCAAATGGCCGAATCCTGCACCTATTTTTCTATGTTTATATATTCTACTTGGGTTTGTCCAAAATATATACATTTTGGTCCAAAATTAAAATTTTGAACACTCCCAATGGATCCTAGAATATTTTTCCTGGAAGAGACTAAAAATATTTGGATTAAACGGGATTTTTACAGGTTGCTTTAGCTGGTTCATATTTGGAGGACCAAGTCACCAAATTGCAGAATCCATGTGATTGAAGAAGTGCAGAGATTGGTTAGGATGTTGCTGGGACTTGAAGGTGAACCCACCAGGGCCTACAGCTGGTCCTCAATGTTGTCGACACATTCTTGGAAAGTGTGACTTGAAGTGAAATGAAGGTTTTACCATGGGCTCAATGATCAAAAATAAGAGAAGTTCCTATTTTGGACACCAAATATCATCATTTAGTTGACTTACCGTCCAGCGAGGGCGATCCTGTCTCTCAATCCACCACAATCTCTGAACCTCTGATTTGTAGTTGTGGCCTCCCCGTTCTTTTCTGAGCTGAGACCAATATTGATGTTGAGGTCATGGTTACAGATGGGCTGGAAATACTGAAGAAGTTTCCTCTTGCCTTACTCAGTTGCAGTGTCCATACTGGATGGGTAACCCTGGCCATTGATCAGCAGATCCAGAGAACACCGCACAGTACAGGCCCTTCAGGCCTTGATGTTGTTCTAGCCCATATATTCACTCCTTAAATATAACGTACTAAACCAATGGTTCTCAACCTTTTTCCTTGCACTCACATACCACTTTTAGTGGTAAGTGGGTGGAAAGAAAGTTCAAACCCTATTTTAAAATAATCATATGAACAATCTAGAACCGTCATTCTCAACCTTCCCTTCCCACTCACCTACCACATGAAGCAATCCCTTAATGTTCAGAAATTACTTTAGGTGGTAGGTGAGTGAGAAGATAAAGGTTGAGATCCTTTTTTTGCAGGCAAACTAATTCTGAATCCACACAACCAAGGTTCCACAGATCCTTTGCCTCATGACTATCAGAATGAATCTACCCTGGGCAACCCTGTCAAAGGCCTCACTAAAATCCACACACCCCACATCCACTCCCCTGCCCTTCATTTGTTATTTCATTGTTTTCAAACACTTTCTTTCCCCACCACACTTTTAAGTCATCCCTGTCTAATCACGGAACCAACAGTCAAAGGACAAGGCCAGTGCCATTTTTATAAATGAGATTTGATATTTGCTTAAGTTGTCGTTTGTTTCCATGAAATTACCTCAAAGATATTGCTGCGGGTCGACTGTGGAGGCCACTCCTGTGATCGCGGTTCGTTTTACTGCGCTTTTTTGGCCAAAATGGCCACACTTTCACGCACGACCACGCCGTACATGGAAAGATTAATGATGCCTGGCGTCCCATTGGCCTGAAATATTCTATTAAATTTTATTAAAATTTTCAAAGGAAAGCTTAACATAACGTAATACATTTTGCTTATTTTCAAGTTGTGGAGAGTGAGGAGGGTTTTCATGGACTACAAAAGGATTTGGACTGTTTGGAAAGATGGCAGATGGAGTTTAATGTAGGTAAGTGTGAGGTGCTTTATGTTGGGAAGAATAACCAAGACGTATGCAGTGAAGGGGAGGGCATTGAGGAACAGAGGGATCTTGGAGGAATGGTTCAATAGACAATAAGAGCTGGAGTAGTCCCTTCGGCCTGTCGAGCCAGCACCGCCATTGTACAGATCATGGCTGATCACTACTATCAGTACCCCTTTCCAGCCTTATCCCCATAACCCTTAACTCCTTTGCCCACTAGAGTCTTATCTAACTCTCTTTTGAACATAATCAGCGAATCTGCCTCTACCACCCTCTGTGGCAGAGCATTCCACAGATTCACACTTCTTTGGGTAAAAAAATGTTTTCTCATCTCCGTCCTAAAGGACCTACCCTGTATTCTTAAACTATGCCCTCTAGTCCTCGTCTCCCCCATCACTGGGAACAAGTAATCCGACTTCACCCTGTCTGTGCCCCTGATAATTTTGTATACATCAATCATGTCCCCCCTCATCCTTCTAAACTCCATCGGATACAAGTCCAATTTTCTAGCCTTTCAGCATATGTCAACCCCGCCATCCCTGGAACTAACCTTGTAAATCTGCTCTGCACATCCTCTATAGCTGGTATGTCCTTCCTCAAAATTGGAGACCAGAACTGGACACAATACTCCAGGTGGGGTCTCACCAGGGCCCTGCACAACTGCAGAAGGGTGTCTCTGTTCCTATACTCCAATCCCCTCTTTATGAAAGCCAACATGCCATTTGCCCATTTCACAGCTTTCTGAACGTGCATGTTAGCCTTCAGTGACCGGTGAACAAGTACACCCAGATCCATTTGCTCCTCCCCACTCCCTAGCTTGTCTCCATTTAAATAATACTCAGCTTTCCTATTATTGCCCCCAAAATGGATAACCTCACATTTGCTCACATTTAACGTTATCTTCCATTCAGCAGCCCACACCCCCAACCTGTCCAAGTCCCTCTGCATTTTCCTGACATCCTCCTCACACCCCACACCGCCACCCCGTTTAGTGTCATCTGCAAATTTGCTCATGTTATTAATAATCGCCTCATCCAAATCATTTACATAAATTACAAACAACTGAGGACCCAATACCGATTCCTGCGGCAATCCACTCGTCACATCCTGCCATCCTGAAAAAGACCCACTTACTCCAACCCTTTGTTTCCTATTTCTTAACCAATTTCCTATCAGCACCATGTCAGCACCTTACCTCCAATACCATGCTCCCTGATCTTACCCACTAGTCTCCCGTGCGGTACCTTATCAAAGGCCTTCTGGAAGTCCAAATACACCACATCCACTGGCTCTCCCAAGTCCACCCTCTTTGTCACATCCTCGAAAAATTCCAGAAGGTTAGTCAAGCATGACTTACCCTTAAGGAATCCATGCTGACTAGCCCTTATACTATTATTTCTGCCTAAGTGTTCTGCTATTACTCCTTTTATGATAGATTCCAATATCTTCCCCACCACTGACATCAGGCTGACCGGTCTATAATTTCCCGTTTTCTCCCTCCCTCCCTTCTTAAAAATCGGCACCACATCAGCCACACTCCAATCCTCAGGGACCTCCCCCGAATCTATGGAACTTTGGAAAATGTCGACCAGTGCCTCCACAATTTCCATAGCAACTTCTGGGATGCAGCCCATCAGGCCCTGGGGATTTATCAGCCCTCAGTCCCAACAATTTACTCACAACCTCCTCCTTCTAGATCCGGATATCCATTAGATCCCCTACTTCCCCAGGAAAGATCCCCAAGTCTCTTGACTTATATCCTCCTTGGTGATGCAAAGTATTTGTTAAATTCCTCAGCCAACTCCTTGTTTCCGGTAATAATTCCACCCTTTTCCATTCTTAATGGACCAATTGTAGACAGAACCAATTTCTTCCTCTTCACATATTTAAAAAAGCTTTTGCTATCCTCCATTATATTATTTGCTAATTTCCTCTCGTACTTCATTTTCCACTCTCTTATGACTGCTCTTTGAAGGTTTCCCAATCCTCTAACTTCCCACTCCGCCTCGCTATCTTATACTTACTCCCTTTAGATTTGATAGTGCACTTGATTTCATTAGTTAGCCACGGCTGCCATTTGCATCTCCTAGAGCCTTTCCTCCACTTTGGAATAAATTTGTCTTGAATCCTGTAAAAAATGTCCAAAAATACCTGCCATTTTCCCCAGTTGTCCTCCCAGCTAGTGTATCTTTCCATTTTATTTTGGCTAGCTCCTCCCTCATAGCTGCATAATCCCCTTTATTTAACTGCAGTACAGATGCTTCCGACTTCCTTTCCTTTTCCCTTTCTAATTGCAGCTCAAAAGTAACCATACCATGCTCACTATTCCCTATGGCTCCCCTACATCGAGGTCACTTATTAACTCTGCGTCGCTGCACAGCACCAAGTCCAGAATCGACTTCCCCCTGGTATGTTCCTCCACTAGCTGCTCCAAGAAAGTATCTCGTAGACATTCAATAAACTCACTCTCTTGTGTTCCTGCCCCCGTCTGATTATCCCAGTCCACCTTCATGTTGAAGTCCCCCATAACTACCGTATTGCTACCACTTTGACATGCCACTCTTAATTCCTGATTTATACTGCCACCGATATCTGAGCTACTTTTCGGAGGCCTGTAAATGACCCCCATTATGGTCCTCATGCCTTTACAATTTCTTAATTCTATCCAAACAGACTCTACCCACCTGTTTCAATGTCTTTCCTTTCAAACGCCTGAATTTCATTTCTTACCAACAGAGCTACCCCACCCCCTCTTCCCAACTTTCTGTCTTTTCTATAGGACGTGTACCCGGGAACATTGATTACCTAATCCATTCGTGGGAATTCGGTCGTGTCCATAGGAAAAAGGGAATCTCAGGGTTGGATGTGATGTCGTGTATGTTCTCTGCCAATCAATGGGAAATCTCCAAATCTTCAATCTTGGTGCAAGAGCCCACAAGGTACAAACCAACCATCTCCTGTCCAAGCTGCAGATTGCAAGGGCTGTAAAGTGCTGCCACCGCCTGTTCACACCGAGTACTGCATGCATGAAGCTAGGGAGAGAGAGAGATAGAGAGAGAGAGGTATAATACCACCACCTGGTGTCCGGACTCGCGAACTACAGGATACATGAATTTTATTTTTCATGGGAGTGTTGGAGAATGAGAGGAGACTTGATTAAGGTTAACAAAATAGAGCAAGATGGATAATATGGAGCTCCAATGAACAGGGAGGTCTCACCTGTGAAGGAGCAAGTGTGAGATCTCCCAGTTCATTCTTGCTCGGGCAGTGGTGGCCAATTGCAAGACAGCTCCAATTAGGGGAAGAGAATATGCTGTTTCAGGTCATGGATTTGAAACGGTTTCCCCAGTTGTGCCATTCAGACTCAAGAGAGCAGATGCTTGCAGACAGGAAGGAAACCTAGTTTTATTGTGGAGAATTGCTTGTTTTTCGGGGTGAAGGTTGTTTGTGGTCTGAGATTCCTAAATACTTCACAATGGAAGGAGCAATTTTCCTTGTGCCTGATTGCTACATAGCGGGTAAAATGTCTCAAATCTATTGCTCAGCCAGGACTTTGGGTCATTGATTTGGAGAGAGAGTGATGGCTTGGCAATATTTATAGCATGGTGAGTCCAAAGCTCTCAAAGTGACAGTGTGGAAGGAGTTTGTCTGTTCTTTGTGTTTTCTGCCACCCTTGAGAACTTAAAAAGTGTCCGTGAATTGTGGTATTGGTGAGACACAAGCTTGTTTTGCCCTCTTTTTGTTCTGTATGTCTATAAAGTTTCAGTTTAGGGATAAAATGTCCAGACACTGTTCTGTTCAAAAGTCTAGTAACTAAATCAGATTCTCCCGAGTTCTTGTCATGGATATGTATCATGAAGCCTGTTTAGCAGCAGTCGTGCTGCATTAGAGGTGCACATACAATTTTCAAAAATAATGAGTTTGAAACCAGAAAAAGATCAGGTCGTGGCCAAAGGTTCATCCGTGCAGTTGAATTGAATTGATGCCCCCAGGACCAGAATGTGCACTTCCACCCCATGGTCTTGAGCTTCCCAATTCGCCAATGAACTTACGGCCCCCTTGAGCTGTGGAGTGTGGGAGGAAATCCACACAGACACCAAGAGGATGTAGAAACTTCTTGCAGTCAGTGCTCACTTGATCCATGACTCGTGCTGGAGAGGTGGGACTACTGTCCTGCCTTCATCTTGTGTCGGCTAATTTTTGTCTGATGGTGGATGGTGGTCTGACATGATATTCCCTTGGCCTTGAGGGAAAGAAGAGTAGAAATTGCCAGGGCTCTGACAGAAATATTTAAAACCTGTTTATCCACGGGTGAGGTGCCAGAGGAATGGATATAATCTAATGTTCCTTTGTTTAAAAACGGCTTCAAAAGCCAACCAGGTGAGCCTGACAGTGATAGGTTAATTATTGGAGGGTAATCAGAGAGTACCTCGAAAAGAATCTGTTCAAATAGCTGGCCTTGATCAACCATCGCATAGAATACAGGAGTCGGGCAGTGAGGTTGAGATTAGACAAGATATTGGTGAAGCTCTTTTGTGAGTACTGTGTTCAGTTCTGGTCACCAAATGAGAGGAAAGCTATCAATAAAGTAGAGAGGGTGCAGAGAAGATTTACGTCAATGTTACCTGGATATCAGCAACTAGATTACAAAGAAAGATTGAGCAAATGACGTCTTTATTCTTTGGATTGTAGATGGTTGAGAGGGGATTTGATCGAAGTCTTTAAAATTACTTGGAGGATAGAACGAGTTGATGTGGAGAGACTTTTTTCATTGCGGGGAGCAGGGATTGAAACAGGAGGTAAAAGTTTGGAAGTAACATGAGGGGGAACTTCTTTACTCAGAGTGGTGGCTGAGTGGAGTGAGCTTCCGGGAAAAGTAGTGGCGGCAGGGTCCATTTTGTCATTTCAGGGAAAATTGGAGGGGAGGGTAATGCTGAGAGGTGGTACGAGAGGAGAGTATTTCGTTCAGTGCAGACAAGAAGGGCCAAATGACCTGTTTCTGTGCTGTAATTGTTATAGGGTTAAAATGTGTGGCAGTAACTTGGAAGTCCGATGCGTATTTGGGAATGGGTCGAGAGCCACACTGAAATAGGCCGTTGTATCCCACTTGAAAAAATTACATTGAATTCACGGAACAAATTTGAATTTCTCTTTTGAAGATTTGGGATGTGTATTTACCAATTGTAGGAATTAAGTTGTAATCACCCAACACGAACTTTCTGACTCCTAAAACCAAGAAAAGCAAGAATTTATTTGAGAGTTTTGCTCAATTTTTATGAATGCTATCTAGATGTTTCCTCTCTTTATTGTTTTCTATTGGGCAGCTGTGGGAGGGGTTACTTTTTAAATCACTATGCATTAATTTCATCTTATTTTCAAATAAGAAATTTAAGTTTTTTAATGCATATGTTAAATTAAATGTAAAAATGTTACAAATAAGATAAATGAAGAATTGTTTCAGGAACTGGCGATTTTCCACGAGTGCCGTGAACCCCAGGCAGCAGGAATGTGTGAACGAAACACAAAACTGGCCAGAAGAACTGAGGAAATACGGCTAAAAGTGCCCAAAAAGGTGCTGATGCCACCTTGATTTTAATGCAGGTGACACCGAGGAATGCGTTGGGGCAGAGATGGTCCATGGACAGCCAATACGGACGCCTTGGGGAACAAAGCCCGCACCACCAGTCGGGATGGATAATGGTGGGTAATGAATAAGCAAATATTAGAGACACTGATAGAGAGCGACACACATACCCAGACAGACAGACACACACACACACACACACACACACACACAGACACACACAGGGACAGAGAGAGACTCTGACAGCGAGAGAGAGACAGAGAGACACACACAGATGGAGAGAGAGATACACAGAGACAGAGAGACACACATAGAGACAGAGAGAGACACACACACACACGACACAGAGAGACAACACACACACACGACACAGAGAGACACACACACAGACAGAGAGAGAGAGACACACACACATACAGACACAGAGAGAGTCACACATTGAGACACAGAGGGAGAGACAGAAAGAGAGACACACACAGACAGTGACACACACAGAGACACAGAGAGAGAAAGACACACAAACAGACAGAGAGAGACACACACACACAGATACAGATACAGAGACACAGACAGAGAGAGACACACACACATACCCAGACAGACAGACACACTCACACACAGACACAGAGAGACAGATATACAGACACAGACACACAGAGAGACACATACAGACAGAGAGAGACACACACACACAGATACAGATACAGAGACACAGACAGAGAGAGACACACACACATACCCAGACAGACAGACACACTCACACACAGACACAGAGAGACAGATATACAGACACAGACACACAGAGAGACACATACAGACAGAGAGAGAGACACTGACAGCGAGAGAGAGACAGAGAGAGAGACACACACAGAGAGACACAGAGTGCCACAAAGAGAGACACAGATAGAGAGAGAGACACAGACAGAGAGAGAGACACAGACAGAGAGAGAGACACAGACAGACAGAGACACAGACAGAGAGACACAGACAGAGAGAGAGGGAGACACAGAGAGATAGAGACACACACAGACTGACAGAGAGAGACCCCTTGGTTGTGCACTTAACTCCCTCATCTCTCCTGGCAGGATCTCATCACCTTTCCTACCCGTGGACCATGACATCTGTCTGCTCATCCTCCTTCCTGAGAATGGTGTGAACTCTACCCTAGAAACCCCACAGCAAAGAAAAGGGACCCTTCGGCCCTTCTCGTCCATGGTGAAATATCATTCTGCCAGTTTCATCGACCTGCACCCAGTCCCTAACCCTCCTGACTTCCCACATCCATGGATCTCTGCAATTGATTCTTAAAACGTAAGAGTTTGAATGTTAAATGGCAGACCATTGAGGAGTGTTGTCAAACAAAGGGATTGAGGAACTGTGGTACAGAACTGCCCGAAAGTGGAGTCCCTTATAGAGATGGGGGGGTGGGGGGGAGTGAAGAAAGCCTCTGGTATTTTGGCCTTCAGAAATGAGAGGATTGAGTGCAGGAGGTGGGAGGCCACGAGGAAGTTGGACGAGGCATGGGTGAGGCCAACTTGGGAACATTGTGTGCCGTTTGGGTGGCCGGAGGAGAGGAAGGATAGGAATGAGACAGCGCGTCGAGGAGAGTGACAAGAAGGTGGTCTGGCTTTCGGTGTTTGAGTTCCAGGGGAAGGTTGGACAGGCTGGGACTTTATTCCCTGGAGCGTAGAAGATTGAGGAAGATTTGAAAATTGTGAGGGGGGACGGATCGTGTCCATGGGGACAGGCTGTTTCCAAGGAGAGTGGGAGAGATTCAAAGAGGAGGACATGGATTGAGATTGAAGGGGGATTTTCTTCCCTCAGAGGGGGGTGGGAACGTGGAATGAGCTTTGGGCCAAGGTGGTGGAGGTGGGATGGACTGGACTCTTGGGGGGGAATGTGGGGCAGGACCTGGTGTGGAAATGTGCAGCCTGAAGGGGAGATGGACTGGAGGCCCGAGGCAGCTCTCGGCCCCTTCCCCAGTGGGACTGGGCTGGCAAGAGATCCCGTGGAGGGGTGGCTCAAGCTCTCGCGAGAGCGACCCCTAGCGGCCGCCATGTTGTTGATCTTTCCCGCCTTTGGAGCAGTTGGTCGCGAGCGGGAGAGGTTCGTGTCGGTGCTTCACGGGCGGGAATCGGGGCATTTTGGGAGCGACACCAGGGAGGAGGGAGTTTCCACGGGTCGCCCTTTGGGTCCGGGGCGGCCGGAGCTCGGAGGGGAACGGGCGGGGAGATGGTTGTGAGGTGGGGCCGGGGAACCGTGAGGGAGTTTGGGTCGGGGTGACATTCGGGTGTGTGGTAGTCGGGGCCCGCGAGGCTGAGGGGGGTCGGGGACCGTGAGGCTGAGGGGGGTTCGGGGACCGTGAGGCTGAGGGGGGTTCGGGGACCGTGAGGCTGAGGGGGGGGTCGGGGCCTGCGAGGCTGAGGGGGGTTCGGGGACCGTGAGGCTGAGGGGGGTTCGGGGACCGTGAGACTGAGGGGGGTTCGGGGACCGTGAGGCTGAGGGGGGGGGTCGGGGCCCGCGAGGCAGAGGGGGGGGTCGGGGCCCGAGAGGCTGAAGGGGGGGGGGTCGGGGCCCGCGAGTCTGAATGGGGGGTCGGGGCCCGCGAGGCTGAGAGGGGGGGTCGGGGCCCGAGAGGCTGAAGGGGGGGCGGGGCCCCCGAGGCTGAGGGGGGGGCGGGGCCCGCGAGGCTGAGGGGGGGGTCGGGGCCCGCGAGGCTTAAGGGGGGGTCGGGGCCCGCGAGCTTGAGGGGGGTCGGGGCCCTCGAGGCTGAGGGGGGGGTCGGGGGCCGCGAGGCTGACGGGGGTCCGGGGCCCGCGAGGCTGAGGGGGGTCGGGGACCCAGAAGGCTGAGTGGGGACGGGGACCCAGAAGGCTGAGGAGGGACGGGGACGGGGACCCAGAAGGCTGAGGAGGGACGGGGACCCAGAAGGCTGAGGAGGGACGGGGACGGGGACCCAGAAGGCTCAGGAGGGACGGGGACGGGGACCCAGAAGGCTGAGGAGGGACGGGGACCCAGAAGGCTGAGGAGGGACGGGGACGGGGACCCAGAAGGCTGAGGAGGGACGGGGACGGGGACCCAGAAGGCTGAGGAGGGACGGGGACCCAGAAGGCTGAGGAGGGACGGGGACCCAGAAGGCTGAGGAGGGACGGGGACGGGGACCCAGAGGGCTGAGGAGGGACGGGGACGGGGACCCAGAAGGCTGAGGAGGGACGGGGACGGGGACCCAGAAGGCTGAGGAGGGACGGGGACCCAGAAGGCTGAGGGGTACGGGGACCCAGAAGGCTGAGGGGGACGGGGAACCAGAAAGCTGAGGGGGGACGGGGACCGCGAACGCTGAGGGGGGACGGGGACCCAGAAGGCTGAGGAGGGACGGGGACCCAGAAGGCTGAGGAGGGACGGGGACGGGGACCCAAAAGGCTGAGGAGGGACCGGGACCCAGAAGGCTGAGGAGGGACGGGGACCCAGAAGGCTGAGGAGGGACGGGGACGGGGACCCAGAAGGCTGAGGAGGGATGGGGACGGGGACCCAGAAGGCTGAGGAGGGACGGGGACGGGGACCCAGAAGGCTGAGGGGGAACGGGGACCCAGAAGGCTGAGGGGGAACGGGGACCCAGAAGGCTGAGGAGGGACGGGGACCCAGAAGGCTGAGGAGGGACGGGGACGGGGACCCAGAAGGTTGAGGAGGGACGGGGACCCAGAAGGCTGAGGAGGGACGGGGACCCAGAAGGCTGAGGGGGACGGGGACCCAGAAGGCTGAGGGGGACGGGGACCCAGAAGGCTGAGGGGGACGGGGACCCAGAAGGCTGAGGGGGACGGGGATCCAGAAGGCTGAGGGGGGACGGGGACCGCGAACGCTGAGGGGGGACGTGGACCCCGAAGGCTGAGGGGGGTGGGGACCCCGAAGGCTGAGGGGGGCGGGGACCCCGAAGGCTGAGGAGGGACGGGGACCCAGAAGGCTGAGGAGGGACGGGGACGGGGACCCAGAAGGCTGAGGAGGGACGGGGACGGGGACCCAGAAGGCTGAGGGGGACGGGGACCCAGAAGGCTGAGGGGGACGGGGAACCAGAAAGCTGAGGGGGGACGGGGACCGCGAACGCTGAGGGGGGACGGGGACCCAGAAGGCTGAGGGGGGACGGGGACCCAGAAGGCTGAGGAGGGACGGGGACCCTGAAGGCTGAGGAGGGACGGGGACCCAGAAGGCTGAGGAGGGACGGGGACCCAGAAGGCTGAGGAGGGACGGGGACCCAGAAGGCTGAGGAGGGACGGGGACGGGGACCCAGAAGGCTGAGGATGGACGGGGACGGGGACCCAGAAGGCTGAGGAGGGACGGGGACGGGGACCCAGAAGGCTGAGGAGGGACGGGGACCCAGAAGGCTGAGGAGGGACGGGGACGGGGACCCAGAAGGTTGAGGAGGGACGGGGACCCAGAAGGCTGAGGAAGGACGGGGACCCAGAAGGCTGAGGGGGACGGGGACCCAGAAGGCTGAGGGGGACGGGGACCCAGAAGGCTGAGGGGGACGGGGATCCAGAAGGCTTAGGGGGGACGGGGACCGCGAACGCTGAGGGGGGACGTGGACCCCGAAGGCTGAGGGGGGCGGGGACCCCGAAGGCTGAGGGGGGCGGGGACCCCGAAGGCTGAGGAGGGACGGGGACCCAGAAGGCTGAGGAGGGACGGGGACCCAGAAGGCTGTGAAGGGACGGGGACCCAGAAGGCAGAGGAGGGACGGGTACGGCGACCCAGAAGGCTGAGGGGGGACGGGGGCCCACAAGGCTGAGGAGGGACGGGGACCCAGAAGGCTGAGGGGGGACGGGGACCCAGAAGGCTGAGGGGGTACGGGGACGGGGACCCAGAAGGCTGAGGATGGACAGGGACCCAGAAGGCTGAGGGCGGACGGGAACCCAGAAGACTGAGGGTGGACTGGGACCCAGAAGGCTGAGGGGGGACGGGGAACCAAAAGGCTGAGGGGGGACGTGGACCCAGAAGGCTGAGGGGGGATGGCGACCCAGAAGGCTGAGGGGGGACGGGGACCCAGAAGACTGAGGGTGGACGGGGATCCAGAAGGCTGAGGGGGGACGGGGACCCAAAAGGCTGAGGGGGGACGTGGACCCAGAAGGCAGAGGGGGACGGTGACCCAGAAGGCTGAGGGGGGACGGGGTCCAAGAAGGCTGAGGGGGGACGAGGTCCCAGAAGGCTGAGGGGGGACGGGGACCCAGAAGGCTGTGGGACGGAGACGGGGACCTAGATGGCTGAGGGGGGATGGGGACCCAGAAGGGTGAGGGGGGACGGGGACCCAGAAGGGTGAGGGGGGACGGGGACTCAGAAGGGTGAGGGGGGACGGGGACCCAGAAGGCTGAGGGGGGACGGGGACCCAGAAGGCTGAGGGGGGACGGGGACCCAGAAGGCTGAGGGGGGACGGGGACCCAGAAGGCTGAGGGGGGACTGGGACCTATGAGGCTGAGGTGGGACGGGGACTGGGATCCAGAAGGCTGAGGGGGGACAGGGACGGGGACCCAGAAGGCTGAGGGGAGACGGGGACCCAGAAGGCTGAGGGGGGACTCAGAAGGCTGAGGGGGGACGGGGACCCAGAAGGCTGAGGAGGGACGGGGACGGGGACCCAGAAGGCTGAGGAGGGACGGGGACGGGGACCCAGAAGGCTCAGGAGGGACGGGGACGGGGACCCAGAAGGCTGAGGAGGGACGGGGACGGGGACCCAGAAGGCTGAGGAGGGACGGGGACCCAGAAGGCTGAGGAGGGACGGGGACCCAGAAGGCTGAGGAGGGACGGGGACGGGGACCCAGAGGGCTGAGGAGGGACGGGGACGGGGACCCAGAAGGCTGAGGAGGGACGGGGACGGGGACCCAGAAGGCTGAGGAGGGACGGGGACCCAGAAGGCTGAGGGGTACGGGGACCCAGAAGGCTGAGGGGGACGGGGAACCAGAAAGCTGAGGGGGGACGGGGACCGCGAACGCTGAGGGGGGACGGGGACCCAGAAGGCTGAGGAGGGACGGGGACCCAGAAGGCTGAGGAGGGACGGGGACGGGGACCCAAAAGGCTGAGGAGGGACCGGGACCCAGAAGGCTGAGGAGGGACGGGGACCCAGAAGGCTGAGGAGGGACGGGGACGGGGACCCAGAAGGCTGAGGAGGGATGGGGACGGGGACCCAGAAGGCTGAGGAGGGACGGGGACGGGGACCCAGAAGGCTGAGGAGGGACGGGGACCCAGAAGGCTGAGGGGGAACGGGGACCCAGAAGGCTGAGGAGGGACGGGGACCCAGAAGGCTGAGGAGGGACGGGGACGGGGACCCAGAAGGCTGAGGAGGGACGGGGACCCAGAAGGTTGAGGAGGGACGGGGACCCAGAAGGCTGAGGAGGGACGGGGACCCAGAAGGCTGAGGGGGACGGGGACCCAGAAGGCTGAGGGGGACGGGGACCCAGAAGGCTGAGGGGGACGGGGACCCAGAAGGCTGAGGGGGACGGGGATCCAGAAGGCTGAGGGGGGACGGGGACCGCGAACGCTGAGGTGGGACGTGGACCCCGAAGGCTGAGGGGGGTGGGGACCCCGAAGGCTGAGGGGGGCGGGGACCCCGAAGGCTGAGGAGGGACGGGGACCCAGAAGGCTGAGGAGGGACGGGGACGGGGACCCAGAAGGCTGAGGGGGACGGGGACCCAGAAGGCTGAGGGGGACGGGGAACCAGAAAGCTGAGGGGGGACGGGGACCGCGAACGCTGAGGGGGGACGGGGACCCAGAAGGCTGAGGGGGGACGGGGACCCAGAAGGCTGAGGAGGGACGGGGACCCTGAAGGCTGAGGAGGGACGGGGACCCAGAAGGCTGAGGAGGGACGGGGACCCAGAAGGCTGAGGAGGGACGGGGACCCAGAAGGCTGAGGAGGGACGGGGACGGGGACCCAGAAGGCTGAGGATGGACGGGGACGGGGACCCAGAAGGCTGAGGAGGGACGGGGACGGGGACCCAGAAGGCTGAGGAGGGACGGGGACCCAGAAGGCTGAGGAGGGACGGGGACGGGGACCCAGAAGGTTGAGGAGGGACGGGGACCCAGAAGGCTGAGGAAGGACGGGGACCCAGAAGGCTGAGGGGGACGGGGACCCAGAAGGCTGAGGGGGACGGGGACCCAGAAGGCTGAGGGGGACGGGGATCCAGAAGGCTTAGGGGGGACGGGGACCGCGAACGCTGAGGGGGGACGTGGACCCCGAAGGCTGAGGGGGGCGGGGACCCCGAAGGCTGAGGGGGGCGGGGACCCCGAAGGCTGAGGAGGGACGGGGACCCAGAAGGCTGTGGAGGGACGGGGACCCAGAAGGCTGTGAAGGGACGGGGACCCAGAAGGCAGAGGAGGGACGGGTACGGCGACCCAGAAGGCTGAGGGGGGACGGGGGCCCACAAGGCTGAGGAGGGACGGGGACCCAGAAGGCTGAGGGGGGACGGGGACCCAGAAGGCTGAGGGGGTACGGGGACGGGGACCCAGAAGGCTGAGGATGGACAGGGACCCAGAAGGCTGAGGGCGGACGGGAACCCAGAAGACTGAGGGTGGACTGGGACCCAGAAGGCTGAGGGGGGACGGGGAACCAAAAGGCTGAGGGGGGACGTGGACCCAGAAGGCTGAGGGGGGATGGCGACCCAGAAGGCTGAGGGGGGACGGGGACCCAGAAGACTGAGGGTGGACGGGGATCCAGAAGGCTGAGGGGGGACGGGGACCCAAAAGGCTGAGGGGGGACGTGGACCCAGAAGGCAGAGGGGGACGGTGACCCAGAAGGCTGAGGGGGGACGGGGTCCAAGAAGGCTGAGGGGGGACGAGGTCCCAGAAGGCTGAGGGGGGACGGGGACCCAGAAGGCTGAGGTGGGACGGAGACGGGGACCTAGATGGCTGAGGGGGGATGGGGACCCAGAAGGGTGAGGGGGGACGGGGACCCAGAAGGGTGAGGGGGGACGGGGACTCAGAAGGGTGAGGGGGGACGGGGACCCAGAAGGCTGAGGGGGGACGGGGACCCAGAAGGCTGAGGGGGGACGGGGACCCAGAAGGCTGAGGGGGGACGGGGACCCAGAAGGCTGAGGGGGGACTGGGACCTATGAGGCTGAGGTGGGACGGGGACTGGGATCCAGAAGGCTGAGGGGGGACAGGGACGGGGACCCAGAAGGCTGAGGGGAGACGGGGACCCAGAAGGCTGAGGGGGGACTCAGAAGGCTGAGGGGGGTCGGGGACCCTGAAGGCTGAGGGGGGACGGGGACCCAGAAGGCTGAGGGGGGACGGGGACCCAGAAGGCTGAGGGGGGACGGGGACCCAGAAGGCTGAGGGGGGACGGGGACCCAGAAGGCTGAGGGGGGACGGGGACCCAGAAGGCTGAGGGCGGACGGGGACCCAGAAGGCTGAGGGGGGACGGGGACCCAGAAGGCTGAGGGGGGACGGGGACCCAGAAGGCTGAGGGGGGACGGGGACCCAGAAGGCTGAGGGGGGACGGGGACCCAGAAGGCTGAGGGGGGACGGGGACCCAGAAGGCTGAGGGGGGACGGGGACCCAGAAGGCTGAGGGGGGACGGGGACCCAGAAGGCTGAGGGGGGACGGGGACCCAGAAGGCTGAGGGGGACGGGGACGGGGACCCAGAAGGCTGACGGGGAAGGGGACCCAGAAGGCTGAGGGGGGACGGATACCCAGACGGCTGAGGGGGACGGGGACGGGGTCCCAGAAGGCTGAGGGGGGGACAGGGACCCATAACGCTGAGGTGGGACGGGGACCGGGACCCGGAAGGCTGAGGGTGGACGGGGACGGGGACCCAGAAGGCTGAGGGTGGACGGGGACCCAGAAGGCTGAGGGGGGACGTGGACCCAGAAGGCTGAGGGGGGGTCGGGGACCCAGAAGGCTGAGGGGAGACGGGGACCTAAAAGGCTTAGGGGGGACGGGTCTGGGACCCAGAAGGCTAAGGGGGGACGGGGACGGGGACGGGGACCCAGAATGCTGAGGGGCGACGGGGACCCAGAAGGCTGTGTGGGGAAGTGGACGGGGCCGGGGACCCACAAGGCTGCGGATGCCTGGAGCGCATGGCCGGGCAGGATAGTGGAGTCTGGAATAATAGGGACCTTTAACATTTGGACAGGCACATTGATGCAAGAAAAATAGTGGGTTACGGGTGTGAGGGGGGAAAGGTTCAGTTTTTAGTAGGTTTGAGCTATTGTCTTGTGACACCAATACCCCTGAGCAAAAAGCTCTGCAAAAGTTTGGACACCGCCCTGGACATCTCAGGTAAAAACCCTCCACCATTGAGAACATTTGCAGGGAGCGCTGCTGTCAGAGAGCAGCAGAAATCAAGGATCCACATTACCCGCTCTGTTCTCAATGCTCCCATCAGGATAGAGGTATAGCCAGGTTCAGGAACAGCTGCTACCCCTTCACCACGAGACTCAACACACATTCAGGGACTCATTTAAAGAGTCTCCCTTTTGCACTTTGAATTTTTTCTCTCTCTATTGCAGTTTGTTTTTATTTCCACATTTTCAGAGATTACAAGTAGATGAGTCCAGTTGGGTTAACTTTGTTTTGGTCTATATAATGGTTACTTTTAACTCCTTTTATTGTTCATTTATATTAGTGTCTGGGTCCCTATGTGGTCGAGGTACAGCTGACAGACCTTTACCAAAGGGTCATGTTTATGTGATTTTTTTTTTCCGTAGGTAACTGCAGTTCATTTCCACAGCCCAGCGTGCTATCGGACATCCAGTTGATCGTGATACATCTCTTCGCGAAGGCCAGTGCTATTTTTATAAATGAGATTAGATATTTGGTCAAGTTGTCGCTTGTTTCAATGAACAGATTGCTCCAGGTCTCACGTGGAGGTCACTGCTGTGATCGTGGTTAATTTTTCTGCGCTCTCTTGCCAAAATGGCCTCACTTTCACGCACGACCACGTAGAAAAGTTTAATGAAGCTCATCATCCCATTGGCCTTCATAACTATCCTATCAACCTGAGCGGCAACCTTGAGGGATGTTTGGATCTGAACCCCAAAGTCCCTCTGTTTATCCTCACTCATGTAACCGACTGGTAACCTTATACCCAGCCTTCTGGTTTGTCCTTCCAAAATGCATCACCTCACACTTACCTGGATTGAAATCGTTATCCTTCGACAACCTTCAGCTTCATCCACAACTCCTCCAACCTTCACATCATCTGCAGACTTACTGACCCATCTTCTGCCTCTTCATCCAGGTCATTTATAAAAATCATCAAGAGCAGGGGTCCCAGAACAGATCCTTGTGGCACTCCACTCCTCTCTGCTTTCTTCCAACAAGACAATTTTTTATCCACAGCCAAAGTTACCCTGATCCTTTGCCAAATTGCTTTCTGATGAGTCTCGTCAAATTCTTGCTAAAATCCATGTAGACCACATCTACCACACGACCCTCATTCATTTCCTTTGTTACCCCACTCAAATAAAACTCATTTAGACTCACGAGGCATGACCTTCCCATCACAAAGCCATGCTGACTGTACCTGAGAAGTCTGTACTTCTGCAAATGCTCATAGATCCTATACTGGTCTATAATTCCCAAGATTCTCCCCATTACCTTTTCTAAACAAGGTGACTGCATTTGATGGTTTGAGCTGGATTTTGGGGGCAGGGGTCTGGGTGTTTGTGGGCAAGGGCTGGGTTTGGGGGCTGTAGGGGACTCAGGGAATTCTCTTTTCTTCTTGACTGCAAGGAACACTATGTCTAACTTCCTGCTGATGTGACTCTGTCTGCTTTATGACTGAATGAAGTGAATTTTGTGTAATATTGCACTTTATACCATGACAATCAATTGAATTTTGATCTTGGCATGTTTGGAAGAATGTTCTTAGTGACAGTGACCCAGGTTCAAATCTGTCACCATGTAAGGGGTTTGAGTGTTTTTTTTTTTTCTCACCCTTGTTGAAGTCGATTTCCTGTCAAGGTACAAAAAGGTACAGTAACAAAGCACAAACTCTAAAACACAGTCTTTATTGAGTCATGCCAGCAGGAATGAGGGGTACCAGTGGTGGGTGAACAGACTCACCTCACTATCAATGTATGAAGGGCAGTTAAAGAACACAGTCACATGGTAGAGCTTTTAAGACATTTTCCTGCCAACAAATTGGATAACATTTCTTGGAAGGTATTAGTACAGCTTCTGCTTTACATTTTGCACATCCTCTTCCTCAAGACATAGAAAGGATTTGTTGTTGGCAATTTAATCTCATGTGCCCATTATAATTAAAATTTCAAAAGAAATCTGGAAGGGTTGCTCACAGTACACATTGGTAATCATTCTCTGCCTGTCTGATTTCTGGTTTCCAATTTACACATGTAAATGTCTAATTTCATAGGAATTTTTAATTCTTGAAGTTGACAATGGTGGCTAACAGTTCAAAGCAGAAACTTCCATTCTTGGACTGAGTGGTGCTGAAGGCTTATTGCAGCCTTTGGATCAGGCCTGATGAGCCTCCTTCAGGTGGCCAGAATACCCCCGATGTAAAGTCACATATTCTACCCGAATGCGGCTGTAAGGAGGCCATGTGAAAGAGCCTGATGCGGCTCGGAGGAGTACTTACCAATCTTCCTTCGGGAGGTATGATCTCCGTGTCTGAGCAATTCCCCCGAGGACCCTGAATGCAGCCGCCTAATGATAATCAGCCAGGGACCCAAATCCCCGCGCCTGACAGCCCCCCTCCTCGTGCCCGACAACCCACCCTTCCCGCGTCCGACAGCCCCATTCACCTCACCCGAGAGCCCCCATCACCGCGCCCGACACCATACATCACTGCTGCCTGACAGCCTCCCCTGCCCCAACATCCTGTGCCAGCCGCACCTGCCCTGATGTCCTGCGCTGACAGGAACTGGAGTGCGCTCTGAGGCGCCTCTCCTGCAGCTGTCCCTTTCAGGCTGCCATCTGAAAGAACATTCCATAGGGCTGTTTCTGCTTCTGCAGACTGATTCTTGACGTAGAATGCAGCTGAAAGTGGCTCCAGCTGTAGTCAATTCGCACTATTGTTTTAGAGATGAGGCAGGCATTAGGATATGAGACTCAGTCGAGGAGTTGAGAATTGATTCCTGTCTGAAATGTCCTTGGTCACTCTCTCTCCTAGCTTCCTAGCAAAATCTGTGTGATGATGTCTTCATCAGAATTATCAGAACAAATCCAGCTAATATTCTGCACCCTTCATCAAATTGGAAAGTGAATGGGGGGATTTGTGTGGTCAGGGCTTAATACGACACAGAATGATGCAGGTCTGTGTGGATTCAGTTGAAATGAGAGGGCAGATAACCTTTAACTTATCCCTTATCCCCCAACAAACCCACTCCCCCAATGCTAATCCCCCAAATGGCACAAGGTTGAACTGAGTCCTTTCAGGGTGAGAGGCAGAAAAGTGGCCTTTGTTCTGTACAAGGGCCAACAGATGCCAAGGACCGATCACCTCAAGGAGTGAACGAGGATTTAGAATAGGTTTTCCCCAACACAGAACAAAGTAGGAGCAGGAGGCAGTTTCTCCCCGTGAGCCTATTCTGCCTTTAGGTGAAGGACCACCAGAATGAGGAATAAAGAATGAAGCTGGAGGAACTCAGCTGGTTAGGCAGTGTCCATGGAGAGAGATGGTCAGTTAATGATTCAGGTCCGTACACAGACTGAAGCGAGAAGGGGAGCTGGCACAAAATTGGGAGGGCCCAGTGCCTCGGAAGCCACAGAGGATCACAAGACCACCCGACAGGCTGAACTTGTGATGGACACTATGAACTATGTATGTCATAAAGTACAGTATGTGCTCTGTGTCGCCACATCACCTCGTTGGGTTTTATCTCAAAGAAGTGGTGAAAGGCTTTGATATAGATGTATGGACTGGCCAGTCCATATCTACCTGACCTTCTCCAACCTCTCCCTTAGCTCCACCCTGGATTTCCCGGACTTGCCCCCTCTTGCTTCTGTTCATGGAACCTGGCCCAGTCGTGTATCAGTAATGCTCAGGTTTTTGGTCATTGAAGGTGTTTAATCACTCCATCCTATTTGACGTGATTATTGTGTGCACCACAATGCTGATCCCAAAGGCTTTGGGCAATGTGTACACCTGGTGTAACTGTGCCCAAACTGTCTGGGCTGCACACGTAGATGAGGAATCGAACTCCCACTTTGAGTTGACTCAGAGAATTAATGAAGGACACAGAGTTTCACCAAACCACACTCCAACTCTCTTTCGTTCTTATATACAAGATTCTTTGCACAAAACAGAGAGAGAGTTATTGATCGTATTTACACCAGCTTGACTTCAAGTCACAAGATAGTCTCGCGAGCCATTTACTTGGATGATGGCTCGCGTGGCAGCACCCACTCCTGGCGACTGTGGGTCACTCTGATTAGGGCGTCCGAGCAATGCCAGCATAAATGTTGCCAATATTTAGGAGAAGTGTTGCCCAATTAAGGAATGGTTGTGGTGTTTTGGAGAATTTGTGTACAATGGTTGTTTTGGGAGAAGTGGTGGTTCTAATAAACAAAAACTGAAGGTTGTGTTTTGAAGGAAAGTATGGAGTGTTTTGCTAAAAAGGGACAAAAGTTGTATTTTTCAAACTATGTCCTGTTTTTGGGTCAAAACCGACATCTTTGCTGTGCAAAAATGTGTGCAATTTTCATTTCAAAAGCCAAAACTGTGATTTAAAAATTGGGGTTGAAAAAAACATCTGTGCTTTGTAAAATATGAGACAATAAGATACAGGAGCAGAAGTAGGCCTTTTGGCCCATTGTGTCCATTCCATCATGAACTGATCCATTCTCCCACTCACCTTTAATACCTTGACTATTCAGATATGTCACGGAGTTGTGTTAACCTTTAATATTAATTTAATATTTCTCGTATATAAAAATGTCTTAGTAAATTAAATTACTGAGGTAAAATATTGTACCTGTATTCTTGATGAGTTAGCTTGGATGTTTCCAGGTGTACAGAAGCCATACCACTTGGGAACATTAAAGCAAAAACTGTGTCTGGGGCTCGAGAAAAATTTTTTCAATTGGTTTGGTTTGCCTCAAGAAATGAAATCAGATCAGGGAAAGAATTTTATGTCAGATGTATTTCAACCGTTAGTTTATAAACAAGGAGCTCAACAAATTGCATTGTCAGGATTTAAATATGGCGGTTCGGAAATTATGTAAAGATAAAATGCCCAGGGTTTCTTTGGAAAAATTGACTTGGAAATATGAGTTGGTGGGGGTGGGGTGGGGGTGGTTGTGGTTTGTGTCTTCCTCATTTTAAGAATTTTAAAAAGCAGCTCAATTGAGATTTATAAATATATTGTATAATTTAGATGATATTCCATCTTGGGTTTCTGTTGAATTTAATGCAATAGGGAATACGGATCCCCAAGATTTTATTTACAAATGGAATCCTAAGCTTTATTTGGAAGTGGGGAATCATCTATTTTGAAACATTTGATTGAGTTGATAATGAAATTGGCATGAAAGGTTTAATATTGAAATAGGCATTTTCCTTTTTCAATAGACAACCAATTCTGGAAGATTTGGAGATGGAAGGGTATTAAGAAAATTAGTTTTGAGGATGTGAGATTGAAATCTTTGAAAGAATTATCTTGTTATTACCAAGTTAAAGCTTTTTTATCTGTAAAAGTAGGTCTTACTTTGATGTTACCTAATCAAAGTGAATTAGAATTACTGATTTGTTATCCTACTGGAAATAAATTTATTTCAGTACTGTATAACTTGCTTCAATCTAAGGCCCCCAAAACTGGAGTGAATAAATCTAGATGAAGATGGGAAATAGATTTAAATTCTCAAATAAGCGAAAAGGATTGGATGGATTTGTGTAAATAATATGACTAAGATATAAGTTGGTTCAATATAATTTTTTACATCAGTTCTATTTGACTCCACAAAAATCAAATAGATTAAATCCTGCCGTATCGGATTAATGTTTTCGATGTGGACCTGAGATTGGAACATTTTTGCATTCAACTTGGCAATGTGCTAAAGTTAGACAATTTTGGATTGGGGTACGTAATTTTCACAGGCCTTCATGTTATTTTTACCGAGTAATATTAAGCTCACACCAAGACACAAGAGCAACTTGTCCGTGAACTACTCTTTGCAGACGATGCCGCTTTAGTTGCCCATTCAGAGCCAGCTCTTCAGCGCTTGACGTCCTGTTTTGCGGAAACTGCCAAAATGTTTGGCCTGGAAGTCAGCCTGAAGAAAACTGAGGTCGGTCCTCCATCAGCCAGCTCCCCACCATGACGAAAAGCCCCCCCACATCTCCATCGGGCACACAAAACTCAATATGGTCAACCAGTTTACCTATCTCGGCTGCACCATTTCATCGGATGCAAGGATCGACAACGAGATAGACAACAGACTCGCCAAGGCAAATAGCGCCTTTGGAAGACTACACAAAAGAGTTTGGAAAATCAACGAACTGAAAAAGCTCACAAAGATTAGCGTATACAGAGCCGTTGTCATACCCCCACTCCTGTTTGGCTCCGAATCATGGGTCCTCTTCCAACATCACGCTTCCACCAGCGTTGTCTCTGCTCCATCCTCAACATTCATTGGAGCGACTTCATCTCCAACATCGAAGTACTCGAGATGGCAGAGGCCGACGCTGCTGAAGATCCAACTGTGCTGGGTAGGTCACGTCTCCAGAATGGAGGACCATCGCCTTCCCAAGATGGTGTTATATGGCGAGCTCTCCACTGGCCACCGAGACAGAGGTGCACCAAAGAAGAGGTACAAGGACTGCCTAAAGAAATCTCTTGGTGCCTTCCACATTGACTACCGCCAGTGGGCCGATATCGCCTCAAACCGTGCATCTTGGCGCCTCTCAGTTTGGCGGACAGCAACCTCCTTTGAAGAAGACCGCAGAGCCCACCTCACTGACAAAAGACAAAGGAGGAAAAACCCAACCCCAACCCACCAATTTTCCCTTGCGACCGCTACAACCGTGTCTGCCTGTCCTGCATCGGACTTGTCAGCCACAAACGAGCCTGCAGCTGACGTGGACATTACCCCTCCATAAATCTTCGTCCGCGAAGCCAAGCCAAAGAAAGATTAAGGTTATGAGGCCAAAATTAAATTGAAATATTTATCACATTGAATTTGTGTCAATTGCTTCAGCAGTTGCTCGGAAATGTATAGCTGTAGCGGCACACATCGAGACGCAGTCGAATCGGCTCTGCACTGTTACGGCCGCAGCAGCAGTGTAGCCGTGTCAAGATGGTACTGCTGGGCGCATCTTCTCCCCAGCTCAAACGGGCCATGCAGATGCACTTGGCTGCGTCGTTACATCACCGCCCCTGTGTGGGCGGCACTTACGGGCCACCTGATAAGTTGCAGCATGGGAACTTTCCATTATAAACTGTTGGAAGTGCAAGCGACTAACAGAGTCATCTCCTTATTTCATTTCTCCTTGTAGCTACCGCTACAATTGGTGACCCCGACGAGTCCAGACGATTCTGGACTCCACACCATGGATGCTGCAGCAGTCAACGCAGTGGCTATGAAATTGCCAACCTCTGGACGCTTCGCCCACGCACTTGGTTCAGGCAAGCGGAAGCACGATTTCACCTCCGGCAGATCACGTCTGACTCGACAACGTTCTACCATGTCGTCAGTTCCCTGGACCAAGAGACCGCGGCCAGGGTGGACGACCTGATACACGATCCCCGGAGGAAGGAAATACCCAGCCCTCAACAAACTCCTCTTGAGGGCTTTCGGCCTGTTCAGACGACAGTGCGCTGCCAGGCTGATGCACCTGCACAGCTAAGGAGACAGAACACCATGTGCCCTGATGGATGAGATGGTCGCACGAGCAGAGGGCCACAAGTCATGCCTCATGTCTGAGTAGGCTTTCTTGGAACAGATGCCAGATGACATACAACTGCCGTTGACGGACGAAGATTTCTCAGACCCACGTCAGGTCACGGCCAGAGCTGATGCGCTGTGGCACATGAAACAGGAAAATGAGTCCGCCATGAACCGATTGACTCATCCTCATGTGGGGCAGCAGAACTGATCCCACCCGAACCGAGCACAACCGCCCCCCACCAAATTAGCAGAGGCACTGAACGTTAGCTGGTGTCTTTATCAGCAACACCGATGGGCTCGAGCGTGAAGATGCAGCCAGCCCTGCTCATTTTCAGAAAATGCCCAGGCCAGCCGCCGCTCATGGACAAGGTGGATGACCTCACCAATAGCCTCTTGAACATTACTGACAAGGCTAGTGGCCGGCACGGGTGCTGAACTCAGTGTCATCCCACCAATCGCCCTGAAGAGACGAACATACCCACAAGGTCCCACCCTCTGGGCGACAAAAAAGACTGCCATCAAGACCTTTGTCACGCACAATGTCCAAAAACAACTCGGCAGATAAAATTTCTAGTGGAATTTCATTCGAGCCACTGTGGACACATCACTTCTCGGCGCAGACTTTCTACGAGCACACAGCCTGCCTTTGGACGTGAAGGCCAAACGCTTGGTCCATTCCCAGACATCCCAATAGATATTTCTCCAGGAATGCTTTATGTTCTTGGCATTCTCCAGTTTATTTCTTTTTTTTAGGAGTGGGGGGGATGTTGGGAGGGTGGGTTGAGGGGGATGGAAGGATAATACCACATGTTAATTTTTTAAAATAATTTACAGTTGAATGTAATACAAATATTATTTTGGTGAAAAATTGAGAAATAAAGTATTAAGAAAACCAAATTGCATTGTCTGCAAATCACCCAGAATGTGTGATGTGTGGCGGCTCACCACCAGGCAGGCGAACCAGCCCCGCTTGTAAGCCACGCGGTGGGACAGCCGGCCAAAATGGCGCCATTGGGTGTGTTCCCTTCCTCCCAGCACGGGGCTCAGAAGCCCCGAGCTGGGGGACCACGTGATGCCCAGGTGACGTCAGCGCCCTCCAGCATGGTTTTCAGCCAGGTCCAGGATGGGAGTATAAGTACAGCTTAGTAGCCTGCAATAAACTAGTCTGCTCACTGAGCTCAAACTGTCTGGTTGTGTGTGTTCTTTCAGGAGCACTGTAGCTGATGAAACAATTGGTGACCCTGATTGGATCAAACGTCTTTGAACCCATCATGAGTGAGCCTGGGGTGATCAGCGCCTTAGCCGCGAAACTCCATGAATTCTGGGTTCAGGAGCTGGAGACTTGCGTCAGCCACGCGGAGGCTCAGTTTCACCTCTGCCAGACCTTGTCCGACACAACCAAATTCTATCATGTGGTCGCTGCCCTGGACCTGGCCATCGGCAGACACGTGCTGCACCTTGCTCAGCACCCACCCGCCGAAGACAAATACGAGACCGTCAAGCAAGTGCTAACTGGATCCCTTAGACTATCCAGACACCAGCATGCCGCTCAGATGCTACACCTCGGCGCCCTGAGGGACAGGTCCCCAATGGAGCTGATGGACGAGATGCTCACGCTCATGGGTGAACACACCAACTCCCCCTCTTCGAGTGCATTTTCCTCGACCATATACCCGTGGACGTCCAGCTGCTGCTGGTCCAGGAGTGCTTCACTGACCTGAGGAAGGTCCCCAAGAAGGCCCAGGAGCTATGGCACGCACTATTCCCAGAGGGCTCAGTGGTCCAGTAGGTCTCGAGGCACAGACATGACCACGCCAAGCCTGCCCCGAGCACTGCAGTAGAGCATTTGGCTCCTGCAGGGGTGCCCAAGAGCATAACCAAGGCCACAGCATCCGCTCCATGCCTCTGCTTCTACCACCAGCGCTGGGGAGCCAAGGCTCGGAAGTGTCATCAGTCTGGCTCATTCCAGGGAAATGACCAGTTCGGCCAGGGTTAATGGCTGCGGGGGCTGGCCAAGAACACAGCCTCCTCTATCTGCGGGACTCAGTCAGCAGCTGGCAGTTCCTCGTTGATCTGGAGCCCAGATCAATGTCATCCTGGCCACGGCCGTCGAGTCCAGGAACTGACCTTGTGGTCCTCCCCTCCGTGCAGCCAGATGTATGGAGACAAGACAGTCCACTTCCAGATCAGCCAATGAAATTTCACATGGAGGTTCACCGTCTTGTCCTTTCCAACTGCCATCCTGGGTGCAGACTTCCTCCTCGCACATGCGCTTCTGGTAGACATTCGAGGTAGGTGCCTGGTGGATGCCGTACCTTCCAGGCCGTTCGCCTCGACGCCTCCCGCTCGGAGCAACCACAGATGGCCACGATCAGCACACCCAGAGACTCGTTCCAGTGAATGCCGGAAGAGTTCACAACACTCATCAAGCCATAGTTCTCCGCTGCCTCACCGCACCGCAGGGTGTTCCACCACATCCCCACGCAGGGCTCACTGGTTCACGCCAAGGCTCGCTGGCTCCTGCCTGACAAGCTCAAGGAGGCGAAGGAGAAGTTTTGGCACCTGTTGGAACTCGGGATCATTCGGCGGTATGAAAACCCATGGGCCTCGCCGCTCCACCTGGTCCTGAAAGCCTCCGGTGGCTGGCGTCCCTGCGGAGACTATCGACGACTCAATGAGGTAACAGTTCCTGACCGTTATCCCATCCCTCACATCCAAGACTTGGCGGCCAACCTGCATGGTGCGAGTGTTTTCTCCATGGTTGACCTGGTGCGTGGATATCACCAGATCCCGGTGCACCCTGAGGACATACCAAAGACAGCAATCATCTCCCCCTTTGGCTTTTTCGAATTCCTGTGCATGCCATTCGGGCTCAAGAATCCCGCTCAGACCTTCAAGCGCCTCATGGACTCTGTGGGCAGGTACTTGGATTTTGGCTTTATTTATTAGGACGACATTCTCGTCGCCAGCAAGGACCAGGCGCAACACAAGGCCCACCTTTGTTCCCTTTTCTCCCGGCTGGCCGATTTCAGCCTTGCCATCAACCTGGCCAAGTGCTAGTTTGGGAAAGAGTCCATGCAGTTCCTGGGCCATACCATCACGGCCGAAGGAGCCACGCCCACCGCTGCAAAGGTCTCCGCTCTCAGGGAGTTACCATGTCCGGACAGCCTCAAGGAGCTGCAGGAGTTTGCGGGTATGGACTACTTTTACAACCGCTTCATCCCGGGATTTGATGGATGCAGCCGGTGCTGTATTAAAAATAAATATGTCTGATAATGTTAAAAATCCACTGGCTTATGTATCTCAGTCATTGAATAAACACTCAAAAGAATTATTCTGCTGCTGGAAAATAATTTTTGTCCCTTGTATTAGCTCTGCAACATGTAGAAGAATGTGTTTGTGCTGCTATGGGATGAAGTATTGATCATAATTTTTGAGTAAGATTAAAAATAAGAATAGATGATGATTCAACTGGAGTTTAATTTTGCAAGAATAGGACTGAATTATAAGACACTATAATGATATTAAGGGCCAGTGTCATTGAGGATTGCTTATTTAGATGTTGGATTTAGAGGTTTCTGCTATATTTGTTTTTATTCTATTGATTATGGCTGTGAAATCTATTAAGAACAAATCAGAGATTGCAGTTTAAAATTTTGACCTTTCAGAAGTCTAAAAATTTCTCCATGGGAAGGAGGTGTAATGGAATTGTGTTAACCTTTCAAATAAATCTTCAAAGGCTTAACTTTTATCACACCACCAGACAGACAAAAAAAAAGTATTAATTTGAATCCCACAATGAAAACATAAATCTGAATGACTAAAGTTAAATACAACTGATGTAAAAAAAATTATAATTCACCCAATTATATCGCACATTCATCAATTTAATCCACCATCTTCACACATAGTAAGTAGTCCGTTCTTCTTGGGTTAATTCTAAAGAAGAATCTCCCATTTAATCTAAAGTTGGTTTAGCCATTTTCTGTTGTCACAAACATTTCTGAAATAGATCCCTTCTTTTGCCCCATTTACAATTTTCAATTTTAGTTAACTTGGTTATCTTCAATTCCCGCCCAAATCCACCTGTGACAGCACTTGCATGGAATGACACCCGTTTACCATGTCCCTCTGTTCAACCTCACTCCTCAGTGCCCGACCGTTCACCGTGTCTATCTTTTCTTGGTTTGCCCTTCAAAATGTGACACCTCACACTTGTCTGCATTAAATTCCATCTGCCCTTTCTCCAGCTGGTCCAGATCCTTCTGCAAGCTTTCCTGGCTGTCCACAACTCCACCGTTCTTGGTGTCACCTGCAAACTTGCTAATCCAATTTACCACATTATTGTTCCAGCACCTATCCCTGAGGCACAGCTCTCGTCACAGGCCTCCACAGAGGACATATGGATGGATGTTAAAATTCTCAAAGGTACATTAGTTAAAATGGTGTCAAATCACAAGGAACAGAAGTTGGCCATTCAGCCCACTGTGTCTGCTATCCCCTGGCCTAAACTGTTGTCGCCTTTCATTCCAAGTTCTGGCTTTTTCCCCTGATCCCTTGATACCCTGACTCATTAAACATCTATTAATTCTGCCCCCCCCCCCCCCCACCACTTAAACTCCCTCAACAATCCAGCAACAAATTCCATGACCATCTGGTGAAATAAATTTCTCATCTGCTTTAAATAGGTATCTTCCAATTCTAAGACCATGTCTTTTTATCCAAGGGAAACATTATTCACATCTACTGTCCAATCCTTTCAGCATTGGAAAGGTTTCTGAGATCTCCTCTCCTTCTTCTATACTCCAATGAAGAGTGGAGATATATCATCCTGGTAAATCTCTGCTCTCTCTCCAATATCAGCACATCCTTTTTAAGATAAACTTCGCAGTTCTCCAAATGAGGTCTCTCCCATGCCCCATCAACACCTCCCTACCCTTGAAACAAAGGCCAACATAGGATTTGCTTTCTTTTCCTGCCGATCCAACCTGGTGGTTACCCACTCACTATGTTTTCCTGAACGAGAACCCCCCCCCAAGTCCCTTGACACTTGAAATAATTACAAGTAATTTATGTAACAAATTTGAAATTTTTGGAAAGATTTGGGACTCCTATTTATAAACTGTAGGAATTAAGTTGTAATCGCCCAACCTGAACCTTCTGACTCCTAAAATCAAGAAAATTTGTTAAGAACTTATTTTTATAAGTACTTTCCAGATGTTATCTTTCTTTTCTATTGGGTTGTTGTGCAGGGGGAATTTAAAAAAAAAAATACTATGTATTAATTTTTCATTATCTTTGAATGAGAAATTTATGTACGCATTTAATGCATGTGAAATTAAAATTTTCAAAGAGAAGCTTAACATAACGTAATACATTTTGCTTATTTTCAAGAGTTGTGGAGAGTGAGGAGGGTTTTCATGGACTACAAAAGGATTTGGACTGTTTGGAAAGATGGCAGATGGAGTTTAATGTTGGTAAGTGTGAGGTGCTTTATTTTGGGAAGAATAACCAAGACGTATGCAGTGAAGGGGAGGGCATTGAGGAACAGAGGGATCTTGGAGGAATGGTTCAATAGACAATAGGAGCAGGAGTAGGCCCTTCGGCCTGTCGAGCCTTCAGTGACCGCCATTTTCCAGATCATGGCTGATCACTACTATCAGTACCCCTTTCCAGCCTCATCCCCATAACCCTTAACTCCTTTGCCCACTAGAGTCTTATCTAACTCTCTTTTGAACATAATCATTGAATCTGCCTCTAGCACCCTCTGTGGCAGAGCATTCCACAGATTCACACTTCTCTGGGTAAAAAAATGTTTTCTCATCTCCGTCCTAAAGGGCCTACCCTGTATTCTTAAACTATGCCCTCTAGTCCTCGTCTCCCCCATCACTGGGAACAAGTAATCCGACTTCACCCTGTCCATCCCCCTGATAATTTTGTATACCTCAATCATGTCCCCCCTCATCCTTCTAAACTCCATCGGATACAAGTCCAGTTTTTCTAGCCTTTCAGCATATGTCAACCCCGCCATCGCTGGAACTAACCTTGTAAATCTGCGCTGCACACCCACTATAGCTAGTATGTCCTTCCTCAAAATTGGAGACCAGTACTGGACGCAATACTCCAGGTGGGGTCTCACCAGGGCCCTGTACAACTGCAGAAGGGCGCGTCTCTATTCCTATGCTCCAATCCCCTCTTTATGAAAGCCAACATGCCATTTGCCTTCTTCACAGCTTTCTGAACCTGCATGTTAGCCTTCACTGACCGGTGAACAAGTACACCCAGATCCATTTTCTCCTCCCCACTCCCTAGCCTGTCTCCATTTAAATAATACTCACCTTTCCTATTATTGCCCCCAAAATGGATAACCTCACATTTGCTCACATTGAACGTCATCTTCCATTCAGCAGCCCACACCCCTAACCTGTCCAAGTCCCTCTGCATTTTCCTGACATCCTCCTCACACCCCACACCGCCACGCAGTTTAGTGTCATCTGCAAATTTGCTCATGTTATTAATAATCCCCTCATCCAAATCATTTAGATAAATTACAAACAACTGAGGACCCAATACCGATCCCTGCGGCACTCAACTCATCACATCCTGCCATCCTGAAAAGGACTGGCTTACTCCAACCCCTTTTTTCCTATTTCTTAACCAATTTCCTATCCATGTCAGCACCTTACCTCCAATTCCATGCTCCCTGATCTTGCCCACTAGTCTCCCGTGCGGTACCTTATCAAAGGCCTTCTGGAAGTCCAAATACACCACATCCACTGGCTCTCCCAAGTCCACCCTCTTTGTCACATCCTCGAAAAATTCCAGATGGTTAGTCAAGCATGACTTACCCTTAAGGAATCCATGCTGACTAGCCCTTATACTATTATTTCTGCCTAAGTGTTCTGCTGTTACTCCTTTTATGATAGATTCCAATATCTTCCCCACCACTGACGTCAGGCTGACCGGTCTATAATTTCCTGTTTTCTTCCTCCCTCCCTTCTTAAAAATCGGCACCACATCAGCCACTCTCCAATCCTCAGGGACCTCCCCCGAATCTATGCACTTTGGAAAATGTCGACCAGTGCCTCCACAATTTCCATAGCAACTTCTTTAAGCACCCTGTGATGCAGCCCATCAGACCCTGGTGTTTTATCAGCCCTCAGTCCCAACAATTTACTCACAACTTCCTGCTTCTAGATCCGGATATCCATTAGATCCCCTACTTCCCCAGGAAAGTTCCCCAAGTCTCTTGATACCGCATGACCACTACCCCCTAACTGACCATAACCTATATCCTCCTTGGTGAAGACCGATGCAAAGTATTTGTTAAATTCCTCAGCTAACTCCTTGTTTCCGGTAATAATTCCAGCCTTTTCCATTCTTAATGGACCAATTTTAGATCGAACCAATTTCTTCCTCTTCACATATTTAAAAAAGCTTTTGCTATCCTCCATTATATTATTTGCTAATTTCCTCTCGTACTTCATTTTCCCCTCTCTTATGACTTTCTTAGTTACCCTCTGATGCTCTTTGAAGGTTTCCCAATCCTCTAGCTTCCCACTCCACTTCGCTATCTTATACTTACTCCCTTTGGATTTGATATTGCACTTGATTTCATTAGTTAGCCACGACTGCCATTTGCATCTCCTAGAGCCTTTCCTCCACTTTGGAATAAATTTGTCCTGAATCCTGTGGAAAATGTCCAAAAGCACCTGCCATTTTTCCCGAGTTGTCCTCCCAGCTAGTGTATCTTTCCATTTTATTTTGGCTAGCTCCTCCCTCATAGCTGCATAATCCCCTTTATTTAACTGCAGTACAGATGCTTCCGACTTCCTTTCTTTTTCCCTTTCTAATTGCAGCTCAAAAATAACCATTCCATGGTCACTATTCCCTAATGGCTCCCCTACATCGAGGTCACTTATAAACTCTGCGTCGCTGCACAGCACCAAGTCCAGAATCGACTTCCCCCTGGTAGGTTCCTCCACTAGCTGCTCCAAGAAAGTATCTCGTATTGGGTAGGACACGTAACACCAGCATCGTATAATTCAAAAGCAAGAGGAGTAGCTATATTAATTAGTAAAAATGTGCCATTTAAAATAGAAGAGGAAATAATAGATCCAGCAGGGAGATATGTAATGATAAAATGTCAGATATATTCGGAGTTTTGGAATCTACTCAATGTATATTCACCTAACGAAGAAGATCAAAAGTTTATGCAAGTTATCTTTTTGAAGGTAGCAGATACGCAAGGGAACATATTAATAGGAGGGGATTTCAACCTGAATTTGGATTCAAATATGGATAAAACTGGGAAAAAAATTAACAGAAAGAACAAAGTAACCAAATTTATAATTAAATCAATGGAAGAAAGTATCTCGTAGACATTCAATAAACTCACTCTCTTGTGTTCCTGCCCCCGTCTGATTATCCCAGTCCACCTTCATGTTGAAGTGCCCCATAACTACCGTATTGCTACCACTTTGACATGCCACTCTTAATTCCTGATTTATACTGCTACCGATATCTGAGCTACTTTTCAGAGGCCTGTAAATGACCCCCATTATGGTCCTCATGCCTTTACAATTTCTTAATTCTATCAAAACAGACTCTACCCATCTGTTTCAATGTCTTTCCTTTCAAACGCCTGAATTTCATTTCTTACCAACAGAGCTACCCCACCCCCTCTTCCCAACTTTCTGTCTTTTCTATAGGACGTGTACCCGGGAACATTGATTTCCCAATCCTGCCCTTCCCGCGGCCATGTCTCTGTAACTCTGACATCTCCTGTCCAAGCTGCAGATTGCAAGGGCTGTAAAGTGCTGCCACCGCCTGTTCACACCGAGTACTTCATGCATGAAGCGAGAGAGTGAGAGAGAGAGAAAGATCTAGGTATAATACCACCACCTGGTGTCCGGACTCGCAAACTACAGGATACATGATTTTTATTTTTCATGGGAGTGTTGGAGTATGAGAGGAGACTTGATTAAGGTTAACAAAATAGAGCAAGATGGATAATATGGAGCTCCAATGAACAGGGAGGTCTCACCTGTGAAGGAGCAAGTGTGAGATCTCCCAGTTCATTCTTGCTTGGGCAGTGGTGGCCAATTGCAAGACACCTCCAATTAGGGGAAGAGAATATGCTGTTTCAGGTCATGGGTTTGAAACGGTTTCCCCAGTTGTGCCATTCAGACTCAAGAGAGCAGATGCTTGCAGACAGGAAGGAAACCTAGTTTTATTGTGGAGAATTGCTTGTTTTTCGGGGTGAAGGTTGTTTGTGGTCTGAGATTCCTAAATACTTCACAATGGAAGCAGCAATTTTCCTTGTGCCTGATTGCTACATAGCGGGTAAAATGTCTCAAATCTATTGCTCAGCCAGGACTTTGGGTCATTGATTTGGAGAGAGAGTGATGGCTTGGCAATATTTATAGCATGGTGAGTCCAAAGCTCTCAAAGTGACAGTGTGGAAGGAGTTTGTCTGTTCTTTGTGTTTTCTGCCACCCTTGAGAACTTAAAAAGTGTCCGTGAATTGTGGTATTGGTGAGACACAAGCTTGTTTTGCCCTCTTTTTGTTCTGTATGTCTATAAAGTTTCAGTTTAGGGATAAAATGTCCAGACACTGTTCTGTTCAAAAGTCTAGTAACTAAATCAGATTTTCCCGAGTTCTTGTCATGGATATGTATCATGAAGCCTGTTTTGCAGCAGTCGTGCTGCATTAGAGGGGCACATACAATTTTCAAAAATAATGAGTTTGAAACCAGAAAAAGATCAGGTCGTGCCCAAAGGTTCATCCGTGCAGTTGAATTGAATTGATGCCCCCAGGACCAGAATGTGCACTTCCACCCCATGGTCTTGAGCTTCCCAATTCGCCAATGAACTTTCGGCCCCCTTGAGCTGTGGAGTGTGGGAGGAAATCCACACAGACACCAAGAGGATATAGAAACTTCTTGCAGTCAGTGCTCACTTGATCCATGACTTGTGCTGGAGAGGTGGGACTACTGTCCTGCCTTCATCTTGTGTTGGCTGATTTTTGTCTGATGGTGGATGGAGGTCTGACATGATATTCCCTTGGCCTTGAGGGAAAGAAGAGTAGAAATTGCAAGGGCTCTGACAGAAATATTTAAAACCTGTTTATCCACGGGTGAGGTGCCAGAGGAATGGATGTAATCTAATGTTCCCTTGTTTAAAAACGGCTTCAAAAGCCAACCAGGTGAGCCGGACAAAATAGGTAAATTATTGGAGGGTAATCAGAGAGTACCTCGAAAAGAATCTGTTCAAATAGCTGGCCTTGATCAACCATCGCATAGAATACAGGAGTCGGGCAGTGAGGTTGAGATTAGACAAGATATTGGTGAAGCTCTTTTGTGAGTACTGTGTTCAGTTCTGGTCACCAAATGAGAGGAAAGCTATCAATAAAGTAGAGAGGGTGCAGAGAAGATTTACGTCAATGTTACCTGGATATCAGCAACTAGATTACAAAGAAAGATTGAGCAAATGACGTCTTTATTCTTTGGATTGTAGATGGTTGAGAGGGGATTTGATCGAAGTCTTTAAAATTACTTGGAGGATAGAACGAGTTGATGTGGAGAGACTTTTTTCATTGCGGGGAGCAGGGATTGAAACAGGAGGTAAAAGTTTGGAAGTAACATGAGGGGGAACTTCTTTACTCAGAGTGGTGGCTGAGTGGAGTGAGCTTCCGGGAAAAGTAGTGGCGGCAGGGTCCATTTTGTCATTTCAGGGAAAATTGGAGGGGAGGGGAATGCTGAGAGGTGGTACGAGAGGAGAGTATTTCGTTCAGTGCAGACAAGAAGGGCCAAATGACCTGTTTCTGTGCTGTAATTGTTATAGGGTTAAAATGTGTGGCAGTAACTTGGAAGTCCAATGCGTATTTGGGAATGGGTCGATAGCCACACTGAAATAGGCCGTTGTATCCCACTTGAAATAATTACATTGAATTCACGGAACAAATTTGAATTTCTCTTTTGAAGATTTGGGATGTGTATTTACCAATTGTAGGAATTAAGTTGTAATCACCCAACACGAACTTTCTGACTCCTAAAACCAAGAAAAGCAAGATTTTATTTGAGAGTTTTGCTCAATTTTTATGAATGCTATCTAGATGTTTCCTCTCTTTATTGTTTTCTATTGGGCAGCTGTGGGAGGGGTTACTTTTTAAATCACTATGCATTAATTTTATCTTATTTTCAAATAAGAAATTTAAGTTTTTTAATGCATATGTTAAATTAAATGTAAAAATGTTACAAATAAGATAAATGAAGAATTGTTTCAGGAACTGGCGATTTTCCACGAGTGCCGTGAACCCCAGGCAACAGGAATGTGTGAACGAAACACAAAACTGGCCAGAAGAACTGAGGAAATACGGCTAAAAGTGCCCAAAAAGGTGCTGATGCCACCTTGATTTTAATGCAGGTGACACCGAGGAATGCGTTGGGGCAGAGATGGTCCATGGACAGCCAATACGGACGCCTTGGGGAACAAAGCCCGCACCACCAGTCGGGATGGATAATGGTGGGTAATGAATAAGCAAATATTAGAGACACTGATAGAGAGCGACACACATACCCAGACAGACACACACACACACACACACACACACACACACACACACACACACAGACACACACAGGCAGAGACAGAGAGAGACTCTGACAGCGAGAGAGAGACACACACAGACGGAGACACACACAGACAGATAGAGAGACACACACAGATGGAGAGAGAGATACACATAGAGACAGAGAGACACACACGACACAGAGACACACACACACACGACACAGAGAGACACACACACACGATACAGAGAGACATACACACACACACACACACACAGAGAGAGAGACACACATACAGACACAGAGAGAGAGTCACACATTGAGACACAGAGGGAGAGACAGAGAGAGAGACACACACAGACAGTGACACACACAGAGACACAGAGAGAGAAAGACACACAAACAGACAGAGAGAGAGAGACACAGAGAGAGAGAGACACACACACACAGACCCACACAGAGAGAGACACAGAGAGAGAGAGAGATAGACAGAGAGAGAGACATGGACAGAGAGACACAGACAGAGAGACACACACACACAGACACACACACACAGACACACACACACACACACAGAGACACACACACGACAGAGAGAGACATACACACACACACACACAGACAGAGAGAGAGAGACACACACACACATACAGACACAGAGAGAGAGTCACACATTGAGACACAGAGGGAGAGACAGAGAGAGAGACACACACAGACAGTGACACACACAGAGACACAGAGAGAGAAAGACACACAAACAGACAGAGAGAGACACACACACACACAGACCCACACAGAGAGAGACACAGACAGAGAGAGATAGACACACACACAGACACACACACACACAGACACACACACACAGATACACAGACACAGAGAGAGACACAGACACAGAGAGACACACACACACAGAGACAGACACAGAGACAGATGCAGAGACACAGACAGAGAGAGACACACACACATACCCAGACAGACAGACACACTCACACAGAGAGACAGATATATAGACACAGCGAGACAGATATACAGACACAGACACACAGAGAGACACATACAGACAGAGAGAGAGACACTGACAGCGAGAGAGAGACAGAGAGAGAGACACACAGACAGAGAGAGACACACAGACAGAGAGAGACACACAGACAGAGAGAGACACACAGACAGAGAGAGACACACAGACAGAGAGAGACACACAGACAGAGAGAGACACACAGACAGAGAGAGACACACAGACAGAGAGAGACACACAGACAGAGAGAGACACACAGACAGAGAGAGACACACAGACAGAGAGAGACACACAGACAGAGAGAGACACACAGACAGAGAGAGACACACAGACAGAGGGACACACACAGACAGAGGGACACACACAGACAGAGAGACACACACAGACAGAGAGACACACACAGACTGAGACACACACACAGAGACAGACACACACACACAGAGACAGACACAGATACAGAGACACAGACAGAGAGAGAGACACACACACATACCCAGACAGACAGACACACTCACAAACAGACACAGAGAGACAGATATAGAGACACAGAGAGACAGATATACAGACACAGACACACAGAGAGACACATACAGACAGTGAGAGAGACACTGACAGCGAGAGAGAGACAGAGAGAGAGACACAGACAGAGAGAGACACAGCGAGAGAGTCACAGACATACACACACAGAGACACACACAGACAGACACACACAGACAGAGAGAGACACACAGACACAGAGACACACACAGAGTGACACAAAGAGAGACACAGTGACACAAAGAGAGACACAGATAGAGAGAGAGACACAGACAGAGAGAGAGACACAGACAGACAGAGACACAGACAGAGAGAGAGAGAGACACAGAGAGATAGAGATACACACAGACTGACAGAGAGAGACCCCTTGGTTGTGCACTTAACTCCCTCATCTCTCCTGGCAGGATCTCATCACCTTTCCTACCCGTGGACCATGACATCTGTCTGCTCATTCTCCTTCCTGAGAATGGTGTGAACTCTACCCTAGAAACTCCACAGCAAAGAAAAGAGACCCTTCGGCCCTTCTCGTCCATTGTGAAATATCATTCTGCCAGTCTCATCGACCTGCACCCAGTCCCTAACCCTCCTGACTTCTCACATCCATGGATCTCTGCAATTGATTCTTAAAACGTAAGAGTTTGAATGTTAAATGGCAGACCATTGAGGAGTGTTGTCAAACAAAGGGATTGAGGAACTGTGGTACAGAACTGCCCGAAAGTGGAGTCCCTTGTAGAGATGGTGGGGTGGGGGGGAGTGAAGAAAGCTTCTGGTATTTTGGCCTTCAGAAATGAGAGGATTGAGTGCAAGAGGTGGGAGGCCACAAGGAAGTTGGACGAGGCATGGGTGAGGCCAACTTGGGAACATTGTGTGCCGTTTGGGTGGCCGGAGGAGAGGAAGGATAGGAATGAGACAGCGCGTCGAGGAGAGGGACAAGAAGGTGGTCTGGCTTTCGGGGTTTGAGTTCCAGGGGAAGGTTGGACAGGCTGGGACTTTATTCCCTGGAGCGTAGAAGATTGAGGAAGATTTGAAAATTGTGAGGGGGGACGGATCGTGTCCATGGGGACAGGCTGTTTCCAAGGAGAGTGGGAGAGATTCAAAGAGGAGGACATGGATTGAGATTGAAGGGGGATTTTCTTCCCTCAGAGGGGGGTGGGAGCGTGGAATGAGCTTTGGGCCAAGGTGGTGGAGGTGGGATGGACTGGAATCTTGGGGGGGAATGTGGGGCAGGTCCTGGTGTGGAAATGTGCAGCCTGAAGGGGAGATGGACTGGAGGCCCGAGGCAGCTCTCGGACCCTTCCCCAGTGGGACGAGGTTCTCAGGAGAGAGGGGGCTCCAAAGGGCTGGACCTCGAGCCCTGGGGCTCCATCCAGGGGCTCGGGGTGGTGGAGAGGAGATCCCGTGGAGGGTTGGATCAAGATCTCGCGAGAGCGACCCCTGGTGGCTGCCATGTTGTTGATCTTTCCCGCCTTTGGAGGAGTTGGTCGCGAGCCGGAGGGGGAGAGAGGTTCGTGTCGGTTCCTCACGGGCGGGAATCAGGGCATTTTGGGAGCGAGACCAGGGAGGACGGAGATTCCACGGGTCGCCCTTTGGGTCTGGAGCGACCGGAGCTCGGAGGGGAATGGGCAGGGGGATGGTTGTGAGGTGGGGCCGGGGTACCGTGAGGGAGTTTGGGTCGGGTGGCGTTAGGGTGTGTGGAAGTCGGGGACCCGCGAGGCTGAAGGGGGGGGTCGGGGTCCGTGAGGCTGTGGGGGGGAGGGGATCCGCGAGGCTGTGGGGGATCGGGGACCCGCGAGGATGAGGAGGGTCGCGGCCCGCGAGGTTGAGGGGGGTCGTTGCCCGCAAGGCTGAGGGGCGTCGCGTCTCGTGAGGTTGAGGGTGGTCGGGGCCCACGAGGCTGAGGGGGGAACGCTCCAACGAGGCTGAGGGGTGTCGGGGCCCGCGAGGCAGAGGGGGGAGAGGGAAGGGGACCCAGAAGCGTGAGGGGGTCGGGGACCCAGAACGGTGAGGGGGTCGGGGACCCAGAAGGGTGAGGGGGTCGGGGACCCAGAAGGGTGAGGGGGTCGGGGACCCAGAAAGGTGAGGGGGGTCGAGGACCCGGAAGGGTGAGGGGGACCCGCCAGAGGGGTGTGGGATATCTGCTAGAGGAGTGAGGGGCCCGCGAGGCAGAGGGGGGAGAGGGACGGGGACCCAGAAGGGTGAGGGGGTCGGGGACCCAGAAGGGTGAGGGGGTCGGGGACCCGGAAGGGTGTGGGGGTCGGGGACCCGGAAGGGTGAGGGGGTCGGGGACCCGGAAGGCTGAGGGGGGACGGGGACCCGGAAGGCTGAGGGGGGACGGGGACCCGGAAGGCTGAGGGGGGACGGGGACCCGGAAGGCTGAGGGGGGACGGGGACCCGGAAGGCTGAGGGGGGATGGGGACCCGGAAGGCTGAGGGGGGACGGGGACCCGGAAGGCTGAGGGGGTCGGGGACCCGGAAGGCTGAGGGGGGACGGGGACCCGGAAGGCTGAGGGGGGACGGGGACCCGGAAGGCTGAGGGGGGACGGGGACGGGGATCCAGAGGGCTGAGGGGGGAAGGGGACGGGGATCCAGAGGGCTGAGGGGGGACGTGGACCCAGAAGGCTGAGGGGGGACCGAGACCCAGAAGGCTGAGATCCAAAAGGCTGTGGGGGGACGGGTACCCAGAAGGCTGAGGGGGGACGGGGACCCAGAAGGCTGAGGGGGGACGGGGACCCACAAGGCTGAGGGGGGACGGGGACCCACAATGCTGAGGGGGGACGGGGACCCAGAAGGCTGAGGGGGGACGGGGACCCACAAGGCTGAGGGGGGACGGGGACGGGGATCCAAAAGGCTGAGGGGGGACGGGGACGGGGATCCAGAGGGCTGAGGGGGGACGGGGACCCACAAGGCTGAGGGGGGCGGGGACCCACAAGGCTGAGGGGGGACGGGGACCCACAAGTCTGAGGGGGGAGAGGGACGGGGATCCAAAAGGCTGAGGGGGGACGAGGACGGGGATCCAGAGGGCTGAGGGGGGACGGGGACCCAGAAGGCTGAGGGGGGACGGGGACCCAGAAGGCTGAGACCCAAAAGGCTGAGGGGGGACGGGGACGGGGATCCAGACGGCTGAGGGGGGACGGGGACCCAGAAGGCTGTGGGGGGACGGGGACCCAGACGGCTGAGGGGGGACGGGGACCCAGAAGGCTGAGGGGGACGGCGACCCAGAAGGCTGAGAGGGGACGGGGACCCAGAAGGCTGTGTGGGGACGGGGACCCAGAAGGCTGAGGGGGGACCGGGACCTAGAAGGCTGTGGGGGGACGGAGACCCAGAAGGCTGAGGGGGGAAGGGGACCCAGAAGGCTGAGGGGGGAAGGGGACCCAGAAGGCTGAGGGGGGACGGGGACCCAGAAGGCTGAGGGGGGACGGGGACCCAGAAGGCTGAGGGGGGACGGGGACCCAGAAGGCTGAGGGGGGACGGGGACCCAGAAGGCTGAGGGGGGACGGGGACCCAGAAGGCTGAGGGGGAAAGGGGATCCAGAAGGCTGAGGGGGGATGCGGACCCAGAAGATTGAGGGGGGTCTGGGACCCAGAAGGCTGAGGGGGCACGGGGACGGGGACCCAGAAGGCTGAGGGGTGACGGGGACGGGGACCCAGAAGGCTGAGAGGGGACGGAGACCCAGAAGGCTGAGCGAGGGCGTGGACCAAGAAGGCTGAGGGGAGACGGGGTCCCAGAAGGCTGAGGGGGAACTTGGACCCAGAAGGCTGAGGGGGGACGGGGACGGGGACCCAGAAGGCTGAGGGGGGACGGGGACCCAGAAGGCTGAGGGGGGACGGGACCCAGAAGGCTGAGCAGGGACAGGGACCCAGAAGGCTGAGCAGGGACAGGGAAGGGGACCCAGAAGGCTGAGGGGGGACGGGGAACCAGACGGCTGAGGGGGGACGGGGACCCAGAAGGCTGAGGGGGGACGGGGACCCAGAAGGCTGAGGGGGGACGTGGACCCAGAAGGCTGAGGGGGGACGGGGACCCAGAAGGCTGAGGAGGGACGGCGACCCAGAAGGCTGAGGGGGGACGGGGACCCAAGGCTGAGGGGGGACGGGGACCCAGAAGGCTGAGGGGGGACGGGGACGGGGACCCAGAAGGCTGAGGGGGGACGGGGACAGTGACCTAGAAGGCTGAGGGGGAACGGGGACACAGAAGGCTGAGGGGGGACGGGGACCCCAGAAGGCTGAGGGGGGACGGGGACCCCAGAAGGCTGAGGGGGGACGGGGACCCCAGAAGGCTGAGGGGGTACGGGGACGGGGACCCAGAAGGCTCGGGGGGACGGGGACCCAGCAGGCTCAGGGGGGACGGGGACCCAGAAGGGTCAGGGGGGACGGGGACCCAGCCAGAAGGCTCAGGGGGCACGGGGACCCAAAAGGCTGAGGGGGGACGGGGACCCAAAAGGCTGAGGGGGGACGGGTCTGGGACCCAGAAGGCTAAGGGGGGACGGGGACGGGGACCCAGAATGCTGAGGGGCGACGGGGACCCAGAAGGCTGAGTGGGGACAGGGACCCACAATGCTGCGGATGCCTGGAGCGCATGGCCGGGCAGGATAGTGGAGTCTGGAATAATAGGGACCTTTAACATTTAGACAGGCACATTGATGCGAGAAAAATAGTGGTTTACGGGTGTGAGGGGGGAAAGGTTCAGTTTGTAGAAGGTTTGAGCTATTGTCTTGTGACACCAATACCCCTGAGCAAAAAGCTCTGCAAAAGTATGGACACTGCCCTGGACATCTCAGGTAAAAACCCTCCACCATTGAGAACATTTGCAGGGAACGCTGCTGTCAGAGAGCAGCAGAAATCAAGGATCCACATCACCCGCTCTGTTCTCACTGCTCCCATCAGGAAAGAGGTATAGCCAGGTTCAGGAACAGCTGCTACCCCTTCACCACGAGACACAACACACATTCAGGGACTCATTTAAAGACTCTCCCTTTTGCACTTTGAATTTTTTCTATCTCTTTTGCAGTTTGTTTTCATTTCCACATTTTCAGAGATTTCAAGTAGATGAGTCCAGTTGGGGAAACTTGGTTTTGGTCTATATAATGGTTACTTTTAACTCCTTTTATTGTTCATTTATATTAGTGTCTGGGCCCCTATGTGGTCCAGGTACAGCTGACAGACCTTTACCTAAGGGTCACGTTTATGTGATTTTTTTTTCCGTAGGTAACTGCAGTTCATTTCCACATCCCAGCGTGCTATCGGACATCCAGTTGATCGTGATACATCTCTTCGCGAAGGCCAGTGCTATTTTTATAAATGAGATTAGATATTTGGTCAAGTTGTCGCTTGTTTCAGTGAAGAGATTGCTCCAGGTCTCACGTGGAGGTCACTGCTGTGATCGTGGTTAATTTTTCTGCGCTTTCTTGCCAAAATGGCCTCACTTTCACGCAAGACAATGTAGAAAAGTTTAATGAAGCTCATCATCCCATTGGCCTTCATAACTATCCTATCAACCTGAGCGGCAACCTTGAGGGATGTTTGGATTTGAACCCCAAAGTCCCTCTGTTTATCCTCACTCATGTAACCGACTGGTAACCTTGTACCCAGCCTTCTGGTTTGTCCTTCCAAAATGCATCACCTCACACTTACCTGGATTGAAATCCTTATTCTTCGACAACCTTCAGCTTCATCCACAACTCCTCCAACCTTCACATCATCTGCAGACATACTGACCCATCTTCTGCCTCTTCATCCAGGTCATTTATAAAAATCATCAAGAGCAGGGGTCCCAGAACAGATCCTTGTGGCACTCCACTCCTCTCTGCTTTCTTCCAACAAGACAATTTTTTATCCACAGCCAAAGTTACCCTGATCCTTTGCCAAATTGCCTTCTGATGAGTCTCGTCAAATTCTTGCTAAAATCCATGTAGACCACATCTAAGACACGACCCTCATTCATTTCCTTTGTTACCCCACTCAAATAAAACTCATTTAGACTCATGAGGGGGGAAGGGGACCCATCACAAAGCCATGCTGACTGTCCTTGAGAAGTCTGTACTTCTGCAAATGCTCATAGATCCTATACTGGTCTATAATTCCCAAGATTCTCCCCATTACCTTTTCTAAACAAGGCGACTGCATTTGATGGTTTGCGCTGGATTTTGGGGGCAGGGGGCTGGGTGTTTGTGAGCAAGGGCTGGGTTTGGGAGCTGTAGGGGACTCAGGGAATTCTCTTTTCCTCTTAACTGCAAGGAACACTATGTCTAACTTCCTGCTGATGTGACTCTGTCTGCTTTATGACTGAATGAAGTGAATTTTGTGTAATATTGCACTTTATACCATGACAATCAATTGAATTTTGATCTTGGCATGTTTGGAAGAATGTTCTTCGTGACAGTGACCCAGGTTCAAATCTGTCACCATGTAAGGGGTTTGAGTGTTTTTTTTTCTCACCCTTGTTGAAGTCGATTTCCTGTCAAGGTACAAAAAGGTACAGTAACGAAGCACAAACTCTAAAACACAGTCTTTATTGAGTCATGGCAGCAGGAATGAGGGGTACCAGTGGTGGGTGAACAGACTCACCTCACTATCAATGTTTGAACGGGAGTTAAAGAACACAGTCACATGGTAGAGCTTTTAAGACATTTTCCTGCCAACAAATTGGATAACATTTCTTGGAAAGTATTAGTACAGCTTCTGCTTTACATTTTGCACATCCTCTTCCTCAAGACATAGAAAGGATTTGTTGTTGGCAATTTAATCTCATGTGCCCATTATAATTAAGAACATCCTTCTGGTCTACAAAATTTCAACAGAAATCTGGAAGGGTTGCTCACAGTACACATTGGTAATCATTCTCTGCCTGTCTGATTTCTGGTTTCCAATTTACACATGTAAATGTCTAATTTCATAGGAATTTTTAATTCTTGAAGTTGACAATGGTGGCTAACAATTCAAAGCAGAAACTGCCATTCTGGGACTGAGTGGTGCTGAAGGCTTATTGCAGCCTTTGGATCAGGCCTGATGAGCCTCCTTCAGGTGGCCAGAATACCCCCGATGTAAAGTCACATATTCTACCCGAATGCGGCTGTAAGGAGGCCATGTGAAAGAGCCTGATGCGGCTCGGAGGAGTACTTACCAATCTTCCTTCGGGAGGTATGATCTCCGTGTCTGAGCAATTCCCCCGAGGAACCTGAATGCAGCCGCCTGATGATAATCAGCCAGGGATCCAAATCCCCGCGCCTGACAGCCCGCCTCCTCATGCCCGACAACCCACCCTTCCCACGTCCGACAGCCCCATTCACCTCACCCGAGAGCCCCCATCACCGCGCCCGACACCACCCATCACTGCTGCCTGACAGCCTCCCCTGCCCTAACATCCTGTGCCAGCGGCACCTGCCCTGATGTCCTGCGCTGACAGGAACTGGAGTGCGCTCTGAAGCGCCTCTCCTGCAGCTGTCCCTTTCAGGCTGCCATCTGAAAGAACATTCCATAGGGCTGTTTCTGCTTCTGCAGACTGATTCTTGACGTAGAATGCAGCTGAAAGTGGCTCCAGCTGTAGTCAATTCGCACTATTGTTTTAGAGATGAGGCAGGCATTAGGATATGAGACTCAGTCGAGGAGTTGAGAATTGATTCCTGTCTGAAATGTCCTTGGTCACTCTCTCTCCTAGCTTCCTGGCAAAATCTGAGTGATGCTGTCTTCATCAGAATTATCAGAACAAGATCCAGCTAATATTCTGCAACCTTCATCAAATTGGAAAGTGAATGGGGGGATTTGTGTGGTCAGGGCTTAATATGACACAGAATGATTCCGGGATGTGTGGATTCAGTTGAAATGAGATGGCAGATAACCTTTAACTTATCCCTGATCCCCCAACAAACCCACGTCTTACCCCCAACCTTCAATACCTGACACTCCCCCAATGCTAATCCCCCAAATGGCACAAGGTTGAACTGAGTCCTTTCAGGGTGAGAGGCAGAAGAGTGGCCTTTGTTCTGTACAAGGGCCAACAGATGCCAAGGACCGATCACCTCAAGGAGTGAACGAGGATTTAGAATAGGTTTTCCCCAACACAGAACAAAGTAGGAGCAGGAGGCTGTTTCTCCCCGTGAGCCTATTCTGCCTTTAGGTGAAGGACAACCAGAATGAGGAATAAAGAATGAAGCTGGAGGAACTCAGCAAGTTAGGCAGTGTCCATGGAGAGAGATGATTCAGGTCCGTACACAGACTGAAGTGAAAAGGGGAGCTGGCACAAAATTGGGAGGGCCCAGTGCCTCGGAAACCACAGAGGATCACAAGACCACCCGACAGGCTGAACTTGTGATGGACACTATGAACTATGTATGTCATAAAGTACAGTATGTGCTCTGTGTCGCCACATCACCTCATTGGGTTTTATCTCAAAGAAGTGGTGAAAGGCTTTGATATAGATGTATGGACTGGCCAGTCCATATCTACCTGACCTTCTCCAACCTCTCCCTTAGCTCCACCCTGGATTTCCCGGACTTGCCCCCTCTTGCTTCTGTTCATGGAACCTGGCCCAGTCGTGTATCAGTAATGCTCAGGTTTTTGGTCATTGAAGGTGTTTAATCACTCCATCCTATTTGACGTGATTATTGTGTGCACCACAATGCTGATCCCAAAGGCTTTGGGCAATGTGTACACCTGGTGTAACTGTGCCCAAAATGTCTGAGCTGCACACGTAGATGAGGAATCGAACTCCCACTTTGAGTTGACTCAGAGAATTAATGAAGGACACAGAGTTTCACCAAACCACACTCCAACTCTCTTTCGTTCTTATATGCAAGATTCTTTGCACAAAACAGAGAGAGAGTTATTGATCGTATTTACACCAGCTTGACTTCAAGTCACAAGATAGTCTCGCGAGCCATTTACTTGGATGATGGCTCGCGTGGCAGCACCCACTCCTGGCGACTGTGGGTCACTCTGATTAGGGCGTCTGAGCAATGCCAGCATAAATGTTGCCAATATTTAGGAGAAGTGTTGCCCAATTAAGGAATGGTTGTGGTGTTTTGGAGAATTTGTGTACAATGGTTGTTTTGGGAGAAGTGGAGGTTCTAATAAACAAAAACTGAAGGTTGTGTTTTGAAGGAAAGTATGGAGTGTTTTGCTAAAAAGGGACAAAAGTTGTATTTTTCAAACTATGTCCTGTTTTTGGGTCAAAACCGACATCTTTGCTGTGCAAAAATGTGTGCAATTTTCATTTCAAAAGCCAAAACTGTGATTTACAAATTGGGGTTGAAAAAAACATCTGTGCTTTGTAAAATATGAGACAATAAGATACAGGAGCAGAAGTAGGCCATTTGGCCTATTGTGTCCATTCCATCATGAACTGATCCATTCTCCCACTCACCTTTAATACCTTGACTATTCAGATATGTCACGGAGTTGTGTTAACCTTTAATATTAATTTAATATTTCTCGTATATAAAAATGTCTTAGTAAATTAAATTACTGAGGTAAAATATTGTACCTGTATTCTTGATGAGTTAGCTTGGATGTTTCCAGGTGTACAGAAGCCATACCACTTGGGAACATTAAAGCAAAAACTGTGTCTGGGGCTCGAGAAAAATTTTTTCAATTGGTTTGTTTTGCCTCAAGAAATGAAATCAGATCAGGGAAAGAATTTTATGTCAGATGTATTTCAACCGTTAGTTTATAAACAAGGAGCTCAACAAATTGCATTGTCAGGATTTAAATATGGCGGTTCGGAAATTATGTAAAGATAAAATGCCCAGGGTTTCTTTGGAAAAATTGACTTGGAAATATGAGTTGGTGGGGGTGGGGTGGGGGTGGTTGTGGTTTGTGTCTTCCTCATTTTAAGAATTTTAAAAAGCAGCTCAATTGAGATTTATAAATATATTGTATAATTTAGATGATATTCCATCTTGGGTTTCTGTTGAATTTAATGCAATAGGGAATACGGATCCCCAAGATTTTATTTACAAATGGAATCCTAAGCTTTATTTGGAAGTGGGGAATCATCTATTTTGAAACATTTGATTGAGTTGATAATGAAATTGGCATGAAAGGTTTAATATTGAAATAGGCATTTTCCTTCTTCAATAGACAACCAATCCTGGAAGATTTGGAGATGGAAGGGTATTAAGAAAATTAGTTTTGAGGATGTGAGATTGAAATCTTTGAAAGAATTATCTTGTTATTACCAAGTTAAAGCTTTTTTATCTGTAAAAATAGGTCTTACTTTGATGTTACCTAATCAAAGTGAATTAGAATTACTGATTTGTTATCCTACTGGAAATAAATTTATTTCAGTAATGTATAACTTGCTTCAATCTAAGGCCCCCAAAACTGGAGTGAATAAATCTAGATGAAGATGGGAAATAGATTTAAATTCTCAAATAAGCGAAAAGGATCGGATGGATTTGTGTAAATAATATGACTAAGATATAGGTTGGTTCAATATAATTTTTTACATCAGTTCTATTTGACTCCACAAAAATCAAATAGATTAAATCCTGCCGTATCGGATTAATGTTTTCGATGTGGACCTGAGATTGGAACATTTTTGCATTCAACTTGGCAATGTGCTAAAGTTAGACAATTTTGGATTGGGGTACGTAATTTTCACAGGCCTTCATGTTATTTTTACCGAGTAATATTAAGCTCACACCAAGACACAAGAGCAACTTGTCCGTGAACTACTCTTTGCAGACGATGCCGCTTTAGTTGCCCATTCAGAGCCAGCTCTTCAGCGCTTGACGTCCTGTTTTGCGGAAACTGCCAAAATGTTTGGCCTGGAAGTCAGCCTGAAGAAAACTGAGGTCCTCCATCAGCCAGCTCCCCACCATGACTACCAGCCCCCCCACATCTCCATCGGGCACACAAAACTCAAAATGGTCAACCAGTTTACCTATCTCGGCTGCACCATTTCATCGGATGCAAGAATCAACAACGAGATAGACAACAGACTCGCCAAGGCAAATAGCGCCTTTGGAAGACTACACAAAAGAGTTTGGAAAATCAACGAACTGAAAAAGCTCACAAAGATTAGCGTATACAGAGCCGTTGTCATACCCACACTCCTGTTTGGCTCCGAATCATGGGTCCTCTACCGGCATCATGCTTCCACCAGCGTTGTCTCTGCTCCATCCTCAACATTCATTGGAGCGACTTCATCTCCAACATCGAAGTACTCGAGATGGCAGAGGCCGACGCTGCTGAAGATCCAACTGTGCTGGGTAGGCCACGTCTCCAGAATGGAGGACCATCGCCTTCCCAAGATGGTGTTATATGGCGAGCTCTCCACTGGCCACCGAGACAGAGGTGCACCAAAGAAGAGGTACAAGGACTGCCTAAAGAAATTTCTTGGTGCCTTCCACATTGACCACCGCCAGTGGGCCGATATCGCCTCAAACCGTGCATCTTGGCGCCTCTCAGTTTGGCCGGCAGCAACCTCCTTTGAAGAAGACCGCAGAGCCCACCTCACTGACAAAAGACAAAGGAGGAAAAACCCAACCCCAACCCACCAATTTTCCCTTGCGACCGCTACAACCGTGTCTGCCTGTCCCGCATCGGACTTGTCAGCCACAAACGAGCCTGCAGCTGACGTGGACATTACCCCTCCATAAATCTTCGTCCGCGAAGCCAAGCCAAAGAAAGATTAAGGTTATGAGGCCAAAATTAAATTGAAATATTTATCACATTGAATTTGTGTTAATTGCTTCAGCAGTTGCTCGGAAATGTATAGCTGTAGCGGCACACATCGAGACGCAGTTGAATCGGCTCTGCACTGTTACGGCCGCAGCAGCAGTGTAGCCGTGTCAAGATGGTACTGCTGGGCGCATCTTCTCCCCAGCTCAAACGGGCCATGCAGATGCACTTGGCTGCGTCGTCCCTCGTTACATCACCGCCCCTGTGTGGGCGGCATTTACGGGCCACCTGATAAGGTGCAGCATGGGAATTTTCCAATATAAACTGTTGGAAGTGCAAGCGACTAACAGAGTCATCTCCTTATTTCATTTCTTCTTGTAGCTACCGCTACAATTGGTGACCCCGACAAGTCCAGACGATTCTGGACTCCACACCATGGATGCTGCAGCAGTCAACGCAGTGGCTATGAGATTGCCAACCTCTGGACGCTTCGCCCACGCACTTGGTTCAGGCAAGCGGAAGCACGATTTCACCTCCGGCAGATCACGTCTGACTCGACAACGTTCTACCATGTCGTCAGTTCCCTGGACCAAGAGACCGCGGCCAGGGTGGACGACCTGATACACGATCCCCGGAGGAAGGAAATACCCAGCCCTCAACAAACTCCTCTTGAGGGCTTTCGGCCTGTTCAGACGACAGTGCGCTGCCAGGCTGATGCACCTGCACAGCTAAGGAGACAGAACACCATGTGCCCTGATGGATGAGATGGTCGCACGAGCAGAGGGCCACAAGTCATGCCTCATGTCTGAGTAGGCTTTCTTGGAACAGATGCCAGATGACATACAACTGCCGTTGACGGACGAAGATTTCTCAGACCCACGTCAGGTCACGGCCAGAGCTGATGCGCTGTGGCACATGAAACAGGAAAATGAGTCCGCCATGAACCGATTGACTCATCCTCATGTGGGGCAGCAGAACTGATCCCACCCGAACCGAGCACAACCGCCCCCCACCAAATTAGCAGAGGCACTGAACGTTAGCTGGTGTCTTTATCAGCAACACCGATGGGCTCGAGCGTGAAGATGCAGCCAGCCCTGCTCATTTTCAGAAAATGCCCAGGCCAGCCGCCGCTCATGGACAAGGTGGCTGACCTCACCAATAGCCTCTTGAACATTACTGACAAGGCTAGTGGCCGGCACGGGTGCTGAACGCAGTGTCATCCCACCAATCGCCCTGAAGAGACGAACATACCCACAAGGTCCCACCCTCTGGGCGACAAAAAAGACTCCATCAAGACCTTTGTCACGCACAATGTCCAAAAACAACTCGGCAGAGAAAATTTCTAGTGGAATTTCATTCGAGCCACTGTGGATACATCACTTCCCGGCGCAGACTTTCTACGAGCACACAGCCTGCCTTTGGACGTGAAGGCCAAACGCTTGGTCCATTCCCAGACATCCCAATAGATATTTCTCCAGGAATGCTTTATGTTCTTGGCATTCTCCAGTTTATTTCTTTTTTTAAGGAGTGGGGGGGATGTTGGGAGGGTGGGTTGAGGTGGATGGGAGTATAATACCACATGTTTAATTTTTAAAAATAATTTACAGTTGAATGTAATACAATTATTACTTTGGTGAAAAATTGTGAAATAAAGTATTAAAAAAACCAAATTGCATTGTCTGCAAATCACCCAGAATGTGTGATGTGTGGCGGCTCACCACCAGGCAGGCGAACCAGCCCCGCTTGTAAGCCACGCGGTGGGACAGCCGGCCAAAATGGCGCCATTGGGTGTGTTCCCTTCCTCCCAGCACGGGGCTCAGAAGCCCCGAGCTGGGGGACCACGTGATGCCCAGGTGACGTCAGCGCCCTCCAGCATGGTTTTCAGCCAGGTCCAGGATGGGAGTATAAGTACAGCTTAGCAGCCTGCAATAAACTAGTCTGCTCACTGAGCTCAAACTGTCTGGTTGTGTGTGTTCTTTCAGGAGCACTGTAGCTGATGCAACAATTGGTGACCCTGATTGGATCAAACGTCTTTGAACCCATCATGAGTGAGCCTGGGGTGATCAGCGCCTTAGCCGCGAAACTCCATGAATTCTGGGTTCAGGAGCTGGAGACCTGCGTCAGCCACGCGGAGGCTCAGTTTCACCTCTGCCAGACCTCGTCCGACACAACCAAATTCTATCATGTGGTCGCTGCCCTGGACCTGGCCATCGGCAGACACGTGCTGCACCTTGCTCAGCACCCACCCGCCGAAGACAAATACGAGACCGTCAAGCAAGTGCTTACTGGATCCCACGGACTATCTAGACACCAGCATGCCGCTCAGATGCTACACCTCGGCGCCCTGAGGGACAGGTCCCCAATGGAGCTGATGGACAAGATGCTCACGCTCATGGGTGAGCACACCAACTCCCCACTCTTCGAGTGCATTTTCCTCGACCATATGCCCGGGGACGTCCAGCTGCTGCTGGTCCAGGAGAGCTTCACTGACCTGAGGAAGGTCCCCAAGAGGGCCCAGGAGCTATGGCACGCACTATTCCCAGAGGGCTCAGTGGTCCAGTAGGTCTCGAGGCACAGACATGACCACGCCAAGCCTGCCCCGAGCGCTGCAGTAGAGCATTTGGCTCCTGCAGGGGTGCCCAAGAGCATAACCAAGGCCACAGCATCCGCTCCATGCCTCTGCTTCTACCACCAGTGCTGGGGAGCCAAGGCTCGGAAGTGTCATCAGTCTGGCTCATTCCAGGGAAATGACCAGTTCGGCCAGGGTCAATGGCTGCAGGGGCTGGCCAAGAACACAGCCTCCTCTATCTGCGGGACTCAGTCAGCAGCTGGCAGTTCCTCGTTGATCTGGAGCCCAGATCAATGTCATCCTGGCCACGGCCGTCGAGTCCAGGAACTGACCTTGTGGTCCTCCCCTCCGTGCAGCCAGATGTATGGAGACAAGACAGTCCACTTCCAGATCAGCCAATGAAATTTCACATGGAGGTTCACCGTCTTGTCCTTTCCAACTGCCATCCTGGGTGCAGACTTCCTCCTCGTACATGGGCTTCTGGTAGACATTCGAGGTAGGTGCCTGGTGGATGCCGTACCTTCCAGGCTGATCGCCTCGACGCCTCCCGCTCGGAGCAACCACAGATGGCCACGATCAGCACACCCAGAGACTCGTTCCAGTGAATGCCGGAAGAGTTCACAACACTCATCAAGCCATAGTTCTCCGCTGCCTCACCGCACCGCGGGGTGTTCCACCACATCCCCACGCAGGGCCCACTGGTTCACGCCAAGGCTCGCCGGCTCCTGCCTGACAAGCTCAAGGAGGCGAAGGAGAAGTTTTGGCACCTGTTGGAACTCGGGATCATTCGGCGGTCTGAAAACCCATGGGCCTCGCCGCTCCACCTGGTCCTGAAAGCCTCTGGTGGCTGGCGTCCCTGCGGAGACTATCGACGACTCAATGAGGTAACAGTTCCTGACCGTTATCCCATCCCTCACATCCAAGACTTTGCGGCCAACCTGCATGGTGCGAGTGTTTTCTCCATGGTTGACCTGGTGCGTGGATATCACCAGATCCCGGTGCACCCTGAGGACATACCAAAGACAGCAATCATCTCCCCCTTTGGCTTGTTCGAATTCCTGTGCATGCCATTCGGGCTCAAGAATCCCGCTCAGACCTTCAAGCGCCTCATGGACTCTGTGGGCAGGGACTTGGATTTTGGCTTTATTTATTAGGACGACATTCTCGTCGCCAGCAAGGACCAGGCGCAACACAAGGCCCACCTTTGTGCCCTTTTCTCCCGGCTGGCCGATTTCAGCCTTGCCATCAACCTGGCCAAGTGCTAGTTTGGGAAAGAGTCCATGCAGTTCCTGGGCCATACCATCACGGCCGAAGGAGCCACGCCCACCGCTGCAAAGGTCTCCGCTCTCAGGGAGTTACCATGTCCGGACAGCCTCAAGGAGCTGCAGGAGTTTGCGGGTATGGACTACTTTTACAACCGCTTCATCCCGGGATTTGATGGATGCAGCCGGTGCTGTATTAAAAATAAATATGTCTGATGATGTTAAAAATCCACTGGCTTATGTATCTCAGACATTGAATAAACACTCAAAAGAATTATTCTGCTGCTGGAAAATCATTTTTGTCCCTTGTATTAGCTCTGCAACATGTAGAAGAATGTGTTTGTGCTGCTATGGGATGAAGTACTGATCATAATTTTTGAGTAAGATTAAAAATAAGAATAGATGATGATTCAACTGGAGTTTAATTTTGCAAGAATAGGACTGAAGTATAAGACTCTATAATGATATTAAGGGCCAGTGTCATTGAGGATTGCTTATTTAGATGTTGGATTTAGAAGTTTCTGCTATATTTGTTTTTATTCTATTGATTATGGCTGTGAAATCTATTAAGAACAAATCAGAGTTTGCAGTTTAAAATTTTGACCTTTCAGAAGTCTAAAAATTTCTCCATGGGAAGAAGGTGTAATGGAATTGTGTTAATCTTTCAAATAAATCCTCAAAGGCTTAACTTTATCACACCACCAGACAGACAAAAAAAAGTATTAATTTGAATCCCACAATGAAAACATAAATCTGAATGACTAAATCCTTATCTTTTTTTCCTGGACTTAAATACAACTGATGTCAAAAAAATTATAATTCACCCAATTATATCGCACATTCATCAATTTAATCCACCATCTTCACACATAGTAAGTAGTCCGTTCTTCTTGGGTTAATTCTAAAGAAGAATCTCCCATTTAATCTAAAATTGGTTTAGCCATTTTCTGTTGTCACAAACATTTCTGAAATAGATCCCTTTTTTTGCCCCATTTACAATTTTCAATTTTAGTTAACTTGGGTATCTTCAATTCCCGCCCAAATCCACCTGTGACAGCACTTGCATGGAATGACACCCGTTTACCATGTCCCTCTGTTCAACCTCACTCCTCAGTGCCCGACCGTTCACCGTGTCTATCTTTTCTTGGTTTGCCCTTCAAAATGTGACACCTCACACTTGTCTGCATTAAATTCCATCTGCCCTTTCTCCAGCTGGTCCAGATCCTTCTGCAAGCTTTCCTGGCTGTCCACAACTCCACCGTTCTTGGTGTCACCTGCAAACTTGCTAATCTAATTTACCACATTATTGTTCCAGCACCTATCCCTGAGGCACAGCTCTCGTCACAGGCCTCCACAGAGGACATATGGATGGATGTTAAAATTCTCTGCTTTAAATAGGTATCTTCTAATTCTAAGACAATGTGTTTTTATCCAAGGGAAACATTATTCACATCTACTGTCCAATCCTTTCAGCATTGGAAAGGTTTCTGAGATCTCCTCTCCTTCTTCTATACTCCAATGAAGAGTGGAGATATATCATCCTGTTAAATCTCTGCTCTCTCTCCAACATCAGCACATCCTTTTTCAGATAAACTTCGCAGTTCTCCAAATGAGGTCTCTCCCATGCCCCATCAACACCTCCTTACCCTTGAAACAAAGGCCAACATAGAATTTGCTTTCATTTCCTGCCGATCCAACCTGGTGGTTACCCACTCACTATGTTTTCCTGAACGAGAACCCCCCCAAGTCCCTTGACACTTGAAATAATTACATGTAATTTATGTAACAAATTTGAAATTTTTGGAAAGATTTGGGAATCCTATTTATAAACTGTAGGAATTAAGTTATAATCGCCCAACCTGAACCTTCTGACTCCTAAAATCAAGAAAATTTGTTAGATTTTATTTTATAGCTTTTTAGTAATGTTTTTATAAATACTTTCCAGATGTTATCTTTCTTTTCTATTGGATTGTTGGGCAGGGGGAATTTAAAAAAAATACTATGTATTAATTTTTCATTCTCTTTGAATGAGAAATTTATGTACGCATTTAATGCATGTGAAATTAAAATTTTCAAAGAGAAGCTTAACATAACGTAATACATTTTCCTTATTTTCAAGAGTTGTGGAGAGTGAGGAGGGTTTTCATGGACTACAAAAGGATTTGGACTGTTTGGAAAGATGGCAGATGGAGTTTAATGTAGGTAAGTGTGAGGTGCTTTATTTTGGGAAGAATAACCAAGACGTATGCAGTGAAGGGGAGGGCATTGAGGAACAGAGGGACCTTGGAGGAATGGTTCAATAGACAATAGGAGCAGGAGTAGGCCCTTCGGCCTGTCGAGCCTTCAGTGACCGCCATTTTACAGATCATGGCTGATCACTACTATCAGTACCCCTTTCCAGCCTTATCCCCATAACCCTTTACTCCTTTGCCCACTAGAGTCTTATCTAACGCTCTTTTGAACATAATCAGCGAATCTGCCTCTTCCACTCTCTGTGGCAGAGCATTCCACAGATTCACACTTCTCTGGGTAAAAAAATGTTTTCTCATCTCCGTCCTAAAGGGCCTACCCTGTATTCTTAAACTATGCCCTCTAGTCCTCGTCTCCCCCATCACTGGGAACAAGTAATCCGACTTCACCCTGTCCATCCCCCTGATAATTCTGTATACCTCAATCATGTCCCCCCTCATCCTTCTAAACTCCATCGGATATAAGTTCAGTTTTTCTAGCCTTTCAGCATATGTCAACCCCGCCATCGCTGGAACTAACCATGTAAATCTGCGCTGCACATCCTCTATAGCTAGTATGTCCTTCCTCAAAATTGGAGACCAGTACTGGACGCAATACTCCAGGTGGGGTCTCACCAGGGCCCTTTACAACTGCAGAAGGGTGTCTCTGTTCCTATGCTCCAATCCCCTCTTTATGAAAGCCAACATGCCATTTGCCTTCTTCACAGCTTTCTGAACCTGCATGTTAGCCTTCAGTGACCGGTGAACAAGTACACCCAGATCCATTTGCTCCTCCCCACTCCCTAGCTTGTCTCCATTTAAAGAATACTCAGCTTTCCTATTATTGCCCCCAAAATGGATAACCTCACATTTGCTCACATTGAACGTCATCTTCCATTCAGCAGCCCACACCCCCAACCTGTCCAAGTCCCTCTGCATTTTCCTGATATCCTCCTCACACCCCACACCGCCACGCAGTTTAGTGTCATCTGCAAATTTGCTCATGTTATTAATCCCCTCATCCAAATCATTTACAGAAATTACAAACAACTGAGGACCCAATACCGATCCCTGCGGCACTCTACTCGTCACATCCTGCCATCCTGAAAAGGACCGGCTTACTCCAACCCTTTGTTTCCTATTTCTTAACCAATTTCCTATCCATGTCAGCACCTTACCTCCAATTCCATGCTCCCTGATCTTGCCCACTAGTCTTCCACTTCTCTATCTTATACTTACTCCCTTTGGATTTGATATTGCACTTGATTTCATTAGTTAGCCACGACTGCCATTTGCATCTCCTAGAGCCTTTCCGCCACTTTGGAATAAATTTGTCCTGAATCCTGTGGAAAATGTCCAAAAGCACCTGCCATTTTTCCCGAGTTGTCCTCCCAGCTAGTGTATCTTTCCATTTTATTTTGGCTAGCTCCTCCCTCATAGCTGCATAATCCCCTCTATTTAACTGCAGTACAGATGCTTCCGACTTCCTTTCTTTTTCCCTTTCTAATTGCAGCTCAAAAATAACCATTCCATGGTCACTATTCCCTAATGGCTCCCCTACATCGAGGTCACTTATTAACTCTGCGTCGCTGCACAGCACCAAGTCCAGAATCGACTTCCCCCTGGTAGGTTCCTCCACTAGCTGCTCCAAGAAAGTATCTCGTATTGGGTAGGACACGTAACACCAGCATCGTATAATTCAAAAGCAAGAGGAGTAGCTATATTAATTAGTAAAAATGTGCCATTTAAAATAGAAGAGGAAATAATAGATCCAGCAGGGAGATATGTAATGATAAAATGTCAGATATATTCGGAGTTTTGGAATCTACTCAATGTATATTCACCTAACGAAGAAGATCAAAAGTTTATGCAAGATATCTTTTTGAAGGTAGCAGATACGCAAGGGAACATATTAATAGGAGGGGATTTCAACCTGAATTTGGATTCAAATATGGATAAAACTGGGGAAAAAAATTAACATAAAGAACAAAGTAACCAAATTTATAATTAAATCAATGGATGAAAGTATCTCGTAGACATTCAATAAACTCTTGTGTTCCTGCCCCCGTCTGATTATCCCAGTCCACTTTCATGTTGAAGTCCCCCATAACTACCGTATTGCTACCACTTTGACATGCCACTCTTAATTCCTGATTTATACTTCTATATCTGAGCTACTTTTCGGAGGCCTGTAAATGACCCCCATTATGGTCCTCATGCCTTTACAATTTCTTAATTCTATCAAAACAGACTCTACCCACCTGTTTCAATGTCTTTCCTTTCAAATGCCTGAATTTTATTTCTTACCAACAGAGCTACCCCACCTCCTCTTCCCAACTTTCTGTCTTTTCTATAGGACGTGTACCCGGGAACATTGATTTCCCAATCCTGCCCTTCCCGCAGCCATGTCTCTGTAACTCCGACATCTCCTGTCCAAGCTGCAGATTGCAAAAGCTGTAAAGTGCTGCCACCGCCTGTTCACACCGAGTACTGCATGCATGAAGCGAGAGGGGGAGAGAGAGAGAGAGAGATCTAGGTATAATACCACCACCTGGTGTCCGGACTCGCGAACTACAGGATACATGATTTTTATTTTTCATGGGAGTGTTGGAGAATGAGAGGAGACTTGATTAAGGTTAACAAAATAGAGCAAGATGGATAATATGGAGCTCCAATGAACAGGGAGGTCTCACCTGTGAAGGAGCAAGTGTGAGATCTCCCAGTTCATTCTTGCTCGGGCAGTGGTGGCCAATTGCAAGACAGCTCCAATTAGGGGAAGAGAATATGCTGTTTCAGGTCATGGATTTGAAACGGTTTCCCCAGTTGTGCCATTCAGACTCAAGAGAGCAGATGCTTGCAGACAGGAAGGAAACCTAGTTTTATTGTGGAGAATTGCTTGTTTTTCGGGGTGAAGGTTGTTTGTGGTCTGAGATTCCTAAATACTTCACAATGGAAGGAGCAATTTTCCTTGTGCCTGATTGCTACATAGCGGGTAAAATGTCTCAAATCTATTGCTCAGCCAGGACTTTGGGTCATTGATTTGGAGAGAGAGTGATGGCTTGGCAATATTTATAGCATGGTGAGTCCAAAGCTCTCAAAGTGACAGTGTGGAAGGAGTTTGTCTGTTCTTTGTGTTTTCTGCCACCCTTGAGAACTTAAAAAGTGTCCGTGAATTGTGGTATTGGTGAGACACAAGCTTGTTTTGCCCTCTTTTTGTTCTGTATGTCTATAAAGTTTCAGTTTAGGGATAAAATGTCCAGACACTGTTCTGTTCAAAAGTCTAGTAACTAAATCAGATTCTCCCGAGTTCTTGTCATGGATATGTATCATGAAGCCTGTTTAGCAGCAGTCGTGCTGCATTAGAGGTGCACATACAATTTTCAAAAATAATGAGTTTGAAACCAGAAAAAGATCAGGTCGTGGCCAAAGGTTCATCCGTGCAGTTGAATTGAATTGATGCCCCCAGGACCAGAATGTGCACTTCCACCCCATGGTCTTGAGCTTCCCAATTCGCCAATGAACTTACGGCCCCCTTGAGCTGTGGAGTGTGGGAGGAAATCCACACAGACACCAAGAGGATGTAGAAACTTCTTGCAGTCAGTGCTCACTTGATCCATGACTCGTGCTGGAGAGGTGGGACTACTGTCCTGCCTTCATCTTGTGTCGGCTAATTTTTGTCTGATGGTGGATGGTGGTCTGACATGATATTCCCTTGGCCTTGAGGGAAAGAAGAGTAGAAATTGCCAGGGCTCTGACAGAAATATTTAAAACCTGTTTATCCACGGGTGAGGTGCCAGAGGAATGGATATAATCTAATGTTCCTTTGTTTAAAAACGGCTTCAAAAGCCAACCAGGTGAGCCTGACAGTGATAGGTTAATTATTGGAGGGTAATCAGAGAGTACCTCGAAAAGAATCTGTTCAAATAGCTGGCCTTGATCAACCATCGCATAGAATACAGGAGTCGGGCAGTGAGGTTGAGATTAGACAAGATATTGGTGAAGCTCTTTTGTGAGTACTGTGTTCAGTTCTGGTCACCAAATGAGAGGAAAGCTATCAATAAAGTAGAGAGGGTGCAGAGAAGATTTACGTCAATGTTACCTGGATATCAGCAACTAGATTACAAAGAAAGATTGAGCAAATGACGTCTTTATTCTTTGGATTGTAGATGGTTGAGAGGGGATTTGATCGAAGTCTTTAAAATTACTTGGAGGATAGAACGAGTTGATGTGGAGAGACTTTTTTCATTGCGGGGAGCAGGGATTGAAACAGGAGGTAAAAGTTTGGAAGTAACATGAGGGGGAACTTCTTTACTCAGAGTGGTGGCTGAGTGGAGTGAGCTTCCGGGAAAAGTAGTGGCGGCAGGGTCCATTTTGTCATTTCAGGGAAAATTGGAGGGGAGGGTAATGCTGAGAGGTGGTACGAGAGGAGAGTATTTCGTTCAGTGCAGACAAGAAGGGCCAAATGACCTGTTTCTGTGCTGTAATTGTTATAGGGTTAAAATGTGTGGCAGTAACTTGGAAGTCCGATGCGTATTTGGGAATGGGTCGAGAGCCACACTGAAATAGGCCGTTGTATCCCACTTGAAAAAATTACATTGAATTCACGGAACAAATTTGAATTTCTCTTTTGAAGATTTGGGATGTGTATTTACCAATTGTAGGAATTAAGTTGTAATCACCCAACACGAACTTTCTGACTCCTAAAACCAAGAAAAGCAAGAATTTATTTGAGAGTTTTGCTCAATTTTTATGAATGCTATCTAGATGTTTCCTCTCTTTATTGTTTTCTATTGGGCAGCTGTGGGAGGGGTTACTTTTTAAATCACTATGCATTAATTTCATCTTATTTTCAAATAAGAAATTTAAGTTTTTTAATGCATATGTTAAATTAAATGTAAAAATGTTACAAATAAGATAAATGAAGAATTGTTTCAGGAACTGGCGATTTTCCACGAGTGCCGTGAACCCCAGGCAGCAGGAATGTGTGAACGAAACACAAAACTGGCCAGAAGAACTGAGGAAATACGGCTAAAAGTGCCCAAAAAGGTGCTGATGCCACCTTGATTTTAATGCAGGTGACACCGAGGAATGCGTTGGGGCAGAGATGGTCCATGGACAGCCAATACGGACGCCTTGGGGAACAAAGCGCGCACCACCAGTCGGGATGGATAATGGTGGGTAATGAATAAGCAAATATTAGAGACACTGATAGAGAGCGACACACATACCCAGACAGACAGACACACACACACACACACACACACACACACACACACACACACAGACACACACAGGGACAGAGAGAGACTCTGACAGCGAGAGAGAGACAGAGAGACACACACAGATGGAGAGAGAGATACACAGAGACAGAGAGACACACATAGAGACAGAGAGAGACACACACACACACGACACAGAGAGACAACACACACACACGACACAGAGAGACACACACACAGACAGAGAGAGAGAGACACACACACATACAGACACAGAGAGAGTCACACATTGAGACACAGAGGGAGAGACAGAAAGAGAGACACACACAGACAGTGACACACACAGAGACACAGAGAGAGAAAGACACACAAACAGACAGAGAGAGACACACACACACAGATACAGATACAGAGACACAGACAGAGAGAGACACACACACATACCCAGACAGACAGACACACTCACACACAGACACAGAGAGACAGATATACAGACACAGACACACAGAGAGACACATACAGACAGAGAGAGAGACACTGACAGCGAGAGAGAGACAGAGAGTGAGACACACACAGAGAGACACAGAGTGCCACAAAGAGAGACACAGATAGAGAGAGAGACACAGACAGAGAGAGAGACACAGACAGAGAGAGAGACACAGACAGACAGAGACACAGACAGAGAGACACAGACAGAGAGAGAGGGAGACACAGAGAGATAGAGACACACACAGACTGACAGAGAGAGACCCCTTGGTTGTGCACTTAACTCCCTCATCTCTCCTGGCAGGATCTCATCACCTTTCCTACCCGTGGACCATGACATCTGTCTGCTCATCCTCCTTCCTGAGAATGGTGTGAACTCTACCCTAGAAACCCCACAGCAAAGAAAAGGGACCCTTCGGCCCTTCTCGTCCATGGTGAAATATCATTCTGCCAGTTTCATCGACCTGCACCCAGTCCCTAACCCTCCTGACTTCCCACATCCATGGATCTCTGCAATTGATTCTTAAAACGTAAGAGTTTGAATGTTAAATGGCAGACCATTGAGGAGTGTTGTCAAACAAAGGGATTGAGGAACTGTGGTACAGAACTGCCCGAAAGTGGAGTCCCTTGTAGAGATGGGGGGGTGGGGGGGAGTGAAGAAAGCCTCTGGTATTTTGGCCTTCAGAAATGAGAGGATTGAGTGCAGGAGGTGGGAGGCCACGAGGAAGTTGGACGAGGCATGGGTGAGGCCAACTTGGGAACATTGTGTGCCGTTTGGGTGGCCGGAGGAGAGGAAGGATAGGAATGAGACAGCGCGTCGAGGAGAGTGACAAGAAGGTGGTCTGGCTTTCGGGGTTTGAGTTCCAGGGGAAGGTTGGACAGGCTGGGACTTTATTCCCTGGAGCGTAGAAGATTGAGGAAGATTTGAAAATTGTGAGGGGGGACGGATCGTGTCCATGGGGACAGGCTGTTTCCAAGGAGAGTGGGAGAGATTCAAAGAGGAGGACATGGATTGAGATTGAAGGGGGATTTTCTTCCCTCAGAGGGGGGTGGGAACGTGGAATGAGCTTTGGGCCAAGGTGGTGGAGGTGGGATGGACTGGAATCTTGGGGGGGAATGTGGGGCAGGTCCTGGTGTGGAAATGTGCAGCCTGAAGGGGAGATGGACTGGAGGCCCGAGGCAGCTCTCGGACCCTTCCCCAGTGGGACGAGGTTCTCAGGAGAGAGGGGGCTCCAAAGGGCTGGACCTCGAGCCCTGGGGCTCCATCCAGGGGCTCGGGGTGGTGGAGAGGAGATCCCGAGGAGGGGTGGATCAAGCTCTCGCGAGAGCGACCCCTGGTGGCTGCCATGTTGTTGATCTTTCCGGCCTTTGGAGGAGTTGGTCGCGAGCGGGAGGGGGAGAGAGGTTCGTGTCGGTTCCTCACGGGCGGGAATCGGGGCATTTTGGGAGCGAGACCAGGGAGGACGGAGTTTCCACGGGTCGCCCTTTGGGTCTGGAGCGGCCGGAGCTCGGAGGGGAACGGGCAGGGGGATGGTTGTGAGGTGGGGCTGGGGTACCGTGAGGGAGTTTGGGTCGGGGTGGCGTTAGGGTGTGTGGTAGTCGGGGACCCGCGAGGCTGAAGGGGGGGGGGGGTCGGGGTCCGTGAGGCTGTGGGGGGGGAGGGGGATCCGCGAGGCTGAGGGGGATCAGGGACCCGCGAGGCTGAGGGGCGTCGCGTCCCGCGAGGTTGAGGGGGCTCGGGGCCCGCGAGGCAGAGGGGGCTCGGGGCCCGCGAGGCAGAGGGGGGAGAGGGACGGGGACCCAGAAGGGTGAGGGGGTCGGGGACCCAGAAGGGTGAGGGGGTCGGGGACCCAGAAGGGTGAGGGGGGTCGAGGACCCAGAAGGGTGAGGGGGACCCGCCAGAGGGGTGTGGGATATCTGCAAGAGGAGTGAGGGACATGCAAGGCTGTGGGGGGCGGGGATCCTGCGAGGCTGAGGGGGACGGGTATCCAGAAGGTTGAGGGACACGCAAGGCTGAGGTACTCGTGGAACCAGAAGGGTGAGGGGAATGAGGACCCAGAAGGGTAATGGTGATCAGGACCCAGAAGGGTGAGGGTGATCAGGACCCAGAAGGGTGAGGGTGATCAGGACCCAGAAGGGTGAGGGTGATCAGGACCCAGAAGGGTGAGGGTGATCTGGACCCAGAAGGGTGAGGGTGATCAGGACCCAGAAGGGTGAGGGTGATCAGGACCCAGAAGGGTGAGGGTGATCAGGACCCAGAAGGGTGAGGGTGATCAGGACCCAGAAGGGTGAGGGGGGACGGGGACCCAAAAAGCTGAGAGGGGACAGGGACCCAGAAGGCTGACGGGGACCCAGAAGGCTGAGGGGGAAGTGGGGACCCAGAAGGCTGAGGGGGGAAGGGGACGGGGACCCAGAAGGTTGAGGAGGTACGGGGACCCAGAGGGCGGAGGGGGGGACCGGGACGTGGACCCAGAAGGCTGAGGGCACCTGCGAGGCTGAAGGTGGGGGTGGGAACCCGCGTGGTTTAGGGGATCCGTGTGGTTGAGGGGATCGGAGAACTGCGAGTGTGAGGGGGACCCGTGAGGGTGAGGGAGTCCCGGCCCCATGGATGGGAATGAGCAGGAAGGGGTGCTGGTCAGTGGGACGAGAATATCAGTTCACCACAGACTGTAAGCTTTCAGTTCTGTAATGAGACGTCATTAACTATGACACCGACAGCCCAACCCTCTTTCTCCCAGTTCCACTGCAGACATTGGAAGACGGTTCTCTTTAAAATAATCCAAATACCCCTTGGCGCGGACCCGCCGAAGCCACAGATTAGAATCTGCATCTCAGATGGTGAAGTCTTCAGATTTTTCTTTAAAATATTGTTTACATTGTAAAACCATTTGGAAAGTGCGTTCACATATATTGTAATGTTCAAATCAAAAGGAAAAACTAGCACTAAGCAAGGTTCAAAAAAAAACACACAGGAATAAAGTGCCAGCATCCTGGAGATGGTATTCACAGTGACTAAGGACAAGATTTGTTCTTGTCTCTAGCTGTGCACACACGAGGATGAGAGCAGTGTTTGAGATGCTCTAGCCAGAAAGAATTCCAATCCATATCCCCTCGGTTTTATTCCTCGGGCTGACGGCAAGGTTCAGACTGAAATAGCAGAGGATGAGAATCCAGGCAAAAGGACAGAAGCCCAGACCAAGCAACAATTTGGGCAGAAGGATTTAGATCCACTGGTAGAGAGAGAGAGAGAGAGAGCGTGGAAGGATACTGTCAGAATGCCCATAGGATTTAACCTGCTTAAAAGCAGGTGGCACAAATCTGTGCAGAGGGGCACAATTTAAAGGCGATTGCAGATGTTTGATTGGGAAGCTGCAGGAATTCAGCCCATCAGAATGAAGTAAATGCAATATCCAGAGAGAGAAACCTTGGGCTTTTCTCTGGAGTGATGCAGGAAGCTCATAGAGTGAATGGATTTGAGGCAGAGCTTGGTGGAGGAGCAGGCAGTGCTGAGGAAACACAAGGCTGCTGAAGGACTTGTAGAAAGAGAACGTGCAGAAGGCTGCGGGTGCCTGGAGTGCATGGCCGGGCAGGATGGTGTAGTCTGGAATAATAGGGACCTTTAACATTTAGACAGGCACATTGATGCACGAAAAATAGTGGGTTTACGGGTGTGAGGGGTGAAAGGTTCAGTTTGTAGTAGGTTTGATCAGTTGTCTTGTGACACCAATACCCCTGAGCAAAAAGCTCTGCAAAAGTTAAGACACCGCCCAGGATATCTTAGGTAAAAACCCTCCACCATTGAGAACATTTGCAGGGAACGCTGCTGTCAGAGAGCAGCAGCAATCAAGGATCCACATCACCCGCTCTGTTCTCACTGCTCCCATCAGGAAAGAGGTATAGCCGGGTTCAGGAACAGCTGCTTCCCCTTCACCACCAGACTCAACACACATTCAGGGACCCATTTAAAGACTCTTCCTTTTGCACTTTGAATTTTTTCTCTCTCTATTGCAGTTTGTTTTCATATCCACATTTTCAGAGATTACAAGTAGATGAGTCCAGTTGGGGAAACTTGGTTTTGGTCTATATAATGGTTACATTCATCCCCTTTTATTGTTCATTTATATTAGTGTCTGGGCCCCTATGTGGTCCAAGTACAGTTGACAGACCTTTACCAAAGGGTCACGTTTATGTGATTTTTTTTTCCCGTAGGTAACAGCAGTTCATTTCCACAGCCCAGCGTGCTATCGGACATCCAGTTGATCGTGATACATCTTTTCGCGAAGGCCAGTGCTATTTTTATAAATGAGATTAGATATTTGGTCAAGTTGTCGCTTGTTTCCATGAAGATATTGCTCCAGGTATCACGTGGAGGCCACTCCTGTGATCGTGGTTAATTTTTCTGCGCTTTCTTGCCAAAATGGCCTCACTTTCACGCACGACCACGTAGAAAAGTTTAATGAAGCTCATCATCCCATTGGCCTTCATTTCGGTTGAAGCACTGCATGCAGATTTTACAAAGCAGTCTGAAACCCTTTTTCCACGGGAATCCCAGTTCAATGGCCATGCAGTGTCTGAGGTTAGGAAGCCCTTGGTGCCATTTCCACTGGGACACAAGATTGCTTTTCCACTGAACACAACTCATCCCCGGGGAGCGGAGTGTTCTGCCTTCGACTGGAAACAGGTGATTCTCTGCTGTCTCTGTTCCACTGGTTTTACCATCAGGCCGACATCGGCAAACGCCGAGGATATGAGTAGGGTTAGAGGTGGCGTGAAATGACATCATTTGACACTGGCATTTGGACAGTGTCCCTTTTCCACTGGACCCTGTCCCAGTAAATTCCCGGGATTGGGCATGAGGGGCTGTACTTTTGAAGTTGAAACACTTTGCAGAGCAAAGTCTTGGAATTTAATTTCTTCAACTATGTACGCTATTCTGGCGCTCCATCCTGTAGGATGTAGGTGGTTCCTTTCATTGCACCTGAATCAATCCCTGACTAATCACAGAGCACTTCTGGTGTAGGGATTGCTTCAAGTGGAATTTGAGTTTGGGAGCATTTTGAAAACCATAGGTCTAAGTTATAGGGAAAGGTTAAGCAAGATTTTTATTCTGCGGAGTATAAAAGGTTGAGGTTGGATTGGGTTGAGGTATTTAAAATTATTGGGGTATAGATTTGAGGTGGGTTGAGAGAAAGGGGCAGAAGTTTAGAGGAAATGTGAGGGGGGACTTTCACTCAGAGTGGTGGGTGTGTGGAATGGACTTGCAGATGAAGTGGAGGAGGCAGGCTCAATATTAGCACTTAAGGAGAAGTGGGATATGTATTTGGACAGGAAAGGAATGGAGGGTCAAGGGGCGAGTGTAGGTCAATGGGATGAGGTAGGACAAAGTGTTCGGCGTGGACTCGAAGGGCCAAGTTGGCCTATTTCGATGCTGTAATAGTTAGAGAGGTAAAACGTGTATGTGAACATTTTGGGTCCAGTGACCATAGATTAGTTTCCAATCAATTATGGATAAGAGTGGGGTCTGCTGCAACAGCACCACTCAATCAATGCACCGGACACAGTTAATCAGGAAAGATGTTTATTCAGACTTGTTCCTCTCTTAGGTCTCTTGCCCACGACCTTACCAGAGAGAGGGGGATCTTTTTCTCTTCTATCCATTAGTGACTGGTGTCGCCCTCTATTCTGCTAATATTTCAAAACAGCACTGATCCCACGTTAAATGTTCCACTTGAAACTCAAACATGTTACAGACTAAACCAAGCCAGTCATCTTTGCTAAAATTAATGATGAGGGAGAAAATGAAGGGAACAGAAAGCAAGGGAGTAACAGGGAGAGGATGCAGAAAATAATGCAGGCTGAATGAGAGGGGAAAGAAATCAGGCTTCAGATGATTAAGGAAGACGAGGCGAAAGAAGGAGACCCTAGGACACTGCCACCCTATGTTGAGAATGAGGACTCAAAAGATTCCTTGTGGGCAAGGCTATCTGCATGTGCTTCCCAGCAGCCACCGTGACCAGTCCTGCATCTCACTTGATTCAATAAAAGGTGGTTTCAGACTTGGCTCTGACGTAAACAATTTGCTCATTTTCAAACCAACTTTCCTCCCTCCGTCATTGACGGCCGTGACACTGTGCACGAGTGAGGAAGATGGGGTGAAAGATCTTGAACTGAAAGTTACCTGCAGTAATTGGAAACCTGCCTTCCAGAGAGCTTCAATCATGTCAATGTTTCACCAGTTGTTGGACTTTACCAGCGATGAAACAGCGTCCCACTCCCACAGTGTTTCCTGTTACTAACTTGGACAGGAGTAAAAAAATGATTCACACAAAGAATTATAAACCAGGGGAAAGATATACTCTGAAAACAACAAGAAACGTTGTTCATATCCCACTGTGCTCCCGATAGAAGTCAAAATCCAATGGGCTTTATGAACTAAAACACAAATGGAACTTAACCCAAGATTATTCCCCCACCCCCCGTCCTATTAAATGTTGAATCCTGTTGTGTGAAGAAGGAGTTGCCTGGAACGTTAGCCCATCCCAGAAAGCTCACCAGACTTGGACTGCAGATCAACACTTAAGGATGACCAGCCGCAGCTTAATTTAATGCAATGCTTATTCCCCCCCCCCCCCCCCCCCAGCAAAAATCTTCAGCATTGCTTCATTGAAACTGGTCTAATTCCAAATAAGATCAGCAATGTCTTTTGGACCGAGTACAAAAGAGAGAGAGCTGAGGTACCTTCGAAACCCAGAACCAAATACATGCAACATTCAGTGGCAGCTCTCCTTGCATCTAATCAAGCACTTTTGAGCCACTATGAACTCTTCCCAAGAGAATTCATCCAACCATCCATGAGTGCATTCCTGTCAACTCGAAAGCCGAGAGGGGATTTGGTAGAGTATTTAAAATTACAAGAAGGATGGATAGAGTTGATGTGGATAGGCAATTCCATTGCAAGTGGGAGAGATTGAAACAAGAGGTCTTGAGTTAAGAGGCAAAAGTTTTGAAGTAACGTGAGGGGGAACTTCTTGACTCAATGGTGGCTGAGTGGAGTGAGCTTCCGGGAGAAATAGTGGCAGCAGGGTCCATTTTGTCATTTAAGAGAAAATTGGAGGGGTGGGGAATGCAGAGAGGTGGTACTGGAGGAGAGTATTTAGTTCAGAGCAGACGAGAAAGGCCAAATGACCTGTTTCTGTGCTGTAATTGTTCTAGGGGTAAAATGTGTGGCAGTAACTTGGAAGCTCAACATGAACCTTCCGACTCCTAAAATCAAGAAATTTAGGATGTTAGATTTTATTTGAAAGGCTTGGTAAATTTTTATAAATACTATCCAGATGTTTTTTCTTTTTTTCTTTACATCAGGAAAAATTAAATGAAATGGTTCTTGCAGTCAAGAGCAAGAGAATTCCTCCAATCCAGCCCTTGCCCACAAACACCCCCCCCCCCCCCCCCCCCATTCTGGGATCAATCCATCAGCAGCGTCCACTTCAGAGACAAACCTCAGGCACAAACATCCCAAGACCATCATCCCAAGACAAGGGGTTAATTTTTTAAATCACTATGCATTCATTTGATGTTATTTCAAATAAAAAATTAGTTTTTAATGCATATGTGAAATTAAATAATTAAAAAAAATAAGATGAATGAAGAATTATTTCAGGAATTATCAATCATCCACTACTCCCATTAACCCCAGACACCAGTACTGAATGAAAAACTAAACTGGCCAGATTGACTGAGTAAACACAGCTAAAATTGGCCAAAAGGTGC
>NW_027212165.1:0-80771 GCF_036971445.1 Narcine bancroftii | reverse complement strand
TAGAACCCCACTTACACATCACTATCTCCCCACCCCTCCCCGCCCCCAGCCTTGCACACACATCCTATGTCCAACCCACCACTCTCTCCCTCCCCATCCCCTCCCACCACTCCCCATTCCCCCCACCTCCCACCACCCTTACCCATTCCCCCCACCTCCCCAGATCCCACCTCCACCTTCCCCATCCCATCATCCTGCCCACCCACCACCAGTCCCCTCCATTACCCTGCAGGGTGGCAGCTGTGGACACCGGGGATGCTTGGACCACGCGAAGCACTGGGCGGGAGATGGGGCTCAGGGAGGGGCTGCCGAGGGCCAGGGTCCCGCCGGCGAGCTGCAGCCGTGGGCCCGAGGACGAGACCACAGCCAGGGGCCGGGGCTGGGGGCCGACGGGCATTGGGAGGCACTCCTTGGGGGCCTGGCGCACCACGATTTTCACCACTCCTGAACTGGTCACCACAGAGCCTGGAACTGGGTGAGGGGGTTGGTGGGGAGAGAGGGGAAGTTAGTTGCTGGAATCAGCTCCACACACATTCCCAACCATCCCCCTCATGTCTCCATCTCCCTTCCCTGACCCTCCCTCCTCCCCCTCTAACCCTAACCCTCCACTTCCCCATCCCCTGTCACCCCTCTTAATCTCCCACCACTCCCACTCCCCACAAACCCCCCTCCTCCCCCCATTCCCCATCCCTCCCTCACACCCCACTCCCCATCCTTCTCACCGTCACCCCTCTAAACCTCTCCTCACTCCCCCTTCCCCCCACTTCCCCAACCGTCCACCATCCATCCCTCTCTAAACCACTCCCCCACCCCCCCAAACCCCAGGTATCAGACTTACCTGGTGTGGCAGTGAGGGGCACGGTGAGGCGGCCGGGGGGCAGCGGGCTCCGACGGCAGGGTCTGCAGGCAGGTGGGGCTGTTCTGCTGGGACACGGCCTGGATCAGCGCCAGTTGGGTGGGCTGCCCCAGGAGGTGGGGACTCCCGCTCGACACCAGATGGACCACGTTCCTGTGGGGTTAGGAGAGGTGTTCAGGTGGGGGATGGGAGAGGGGCGGGGGAAGGGGGAAGAGAAAGGAGAGGGAAGAGAGGGAAGGGGGAAGAGAAGGGAGAGGGAAGAGAGGGAAGGGGGGAGAAGGAGAGGGAAGAGAGGGGAAGGGGGGAGAAGGGAAGGGGGAAAGAAGGAAAGGGGAGAGAAGGGAAGGGGAGAGAAAGGAAGGGAAGAGAAGGGAAGGGGAGAGAAGGGAAGGGGAGAGAGGGAAGGGGAGAGAAGGGAAGGGGAGAGAAGGGAAGGGGAGAGAAGGGAAGGGGAGAGAAGGGAAGGGGAGAGAAGGGAAAGGGAGAGAAGGGAAGGGGAAGGGAAAGGGAAGGGAGAAGGGGGGGGGAATGAAGCGAAGGGGGGGAAGAGAAGGGAGGGGGAAAAGAAGGGAAGGGGAAGAGAGGGGAAGGGGGAAAGGGAAAGGAAGGGAAGGGGGGAAGAGAAGGGAAGGAAGTGTGCACTCACCTTGCACCTGCCGGGGGGTTCCAGAGCTCATGGGCCTTAGCTGTGGCCCAGCCAAGGTCAGCTTGTTCCCCTGGATCTGGAAGGTGACAGGTTTGCTGCCTTGAGATGGTGTCGGTGCCTGCCGTCCAGTCAGTGAGGCCAGTTGTCCAATACTGACCACCTCTCCCGCTGGAGGGGCGAGGGGGCGGAGTGAGAGAGGGCAGAAGACAGGTCACTCCGATCCCACTATCCCTGTACACTGACAGTTCAGCTCCCAAAGTTCCCTCACTTCATCCCCTCCCCAAATGTCCCTCTCCCTGACCTTCGCTGAAACACTCCTTCAATTAATCCTTATCCCAAAAACTTCCCGTCTTGAAATACTCCCTCTCAGAACCTCATCCCAGAAAAACGTTTTCACCCAAACATCCTCTCCCTCCGCCCAAAACACTCCTCACCTCCGTCATCCTAAAATCATGTTCCTCTCCACCCTTTCCCCCGCCCTAACCCCCACCACTCACACTCATGCTTCTCTCCCCTCCCGTTCATCCCTCCCCATCCGTCCCCTTCCCCCTGCCCATCCATTCCCCTTCCCCCATCTGTCCCCTTTCCCCTCCCCATCTGCCCCCTTTCTTCACTCCCCCATCTGTCCCCTTTCCCTCCCCATCTGCCCCCTTTCTTCACTCCCCCATCTGCCCCCTTTCTTCACTCCCCCATATGCCCCCTTTCTCCACTCCCGTCCATCCCCTTTCCCCACAACCCCGTCCGTCCCTTCCCCACAAACCCGTCCGTCCCCTTTCCCACTCACCCCATCGTCGCCTTCCCCCACTCCCCCGTTTGTCCCCTTTCCTCCCCACACTCAGTCCCCTTCCCCCTCCCTTGCCTGTCCTTTTTCCTCCTCCCCCTACCTATCACTTCCCCCTCCCCATCCCCACCCCCACCTCTTCCCCCCTCCACTTACTGGGCAGGCGGGCCTGCGTGTCCGGGCTCAGGATCAAGCGCTGGGCCAAGGGGCTGCCGGCTGCCCCAGGCAAGGTGTAACTGGCCAGGGTGTGAGGAGGGGCTCCTGGGCTTGGGCTCACCCGCAGGGCCGAGAGGGAGACAGGCCTCAGTCCCAGGCTGACTGAGGGGGAGGCCTGGACACTGCTACCCAGGACTGGGTTCCGAGGGGCAGCCAGGATGGTGCGTGGGGTCCCGGTGACCTGAGGGAGAGGAAGGGGAGGTGGCAGACCTGCAATGGAGAGAGAAAAAGTGCAGAGATTAGGATGGGACAGGATTGGTGTCTCATCACGGGGGAGCAGGGGGGGGTGGGGGACACGGGTCAGGGTATAGATACCCTACCATGTCTATACACTGGTCAGTGTATAGATATCCCTCTGAGAGAGGTATGGTGAGACACCTGTCAGTGTACAGATATCCTCCTGAGGGAGAAAGATAGAGAGGCACTGGTCAGTTTAGAGATATTCCACACCAACCCCTCTGGGAGATGGATGGCAAGATTACTGTTCAATGTATAGGTATCCGCCAAGAGAGGGGGAAAGAGAAAGTGACTGTACAGATATCCCCCTGAGAGAGATGAAGAGACACCCATCAGTGTACAGGCACTGAGGGAGATGGAGAGATACCAGTCAGTGTACAGGCAGCGAGGGAGATGGAGACACACCGGTCAGTGTACAGGCAGCGAGGGAGATGGAGACACACCAGTCAGTGTACAGCCACCGAGGGAGATGGAGAGACACCGGTCAGTGTACAGGCACCGAGGGAGATGGAGAGAAACCGGTCAGTGTACAGGCACCGAGGGAGATGGAGAGATACTGGTCAGTATAGAGGCACAGAGAGAGAGATGGAGAAATAGCGCTCAATGTACACTCATTCCTGAGGCAGGGGGAGGGGGAAGTGTCCTTACCGTGCATGACGCTGGCGGCCTGCGAGGCAGTGCTGACGACAGCTTGGAGAGCCGCGGTTGTCTGTACAGGGTGGAGCAACTCAGTGGGTGTGGTGAGGAGTGTCCGTGCCGGGCCCTGTGTCTGCGGTTGGCTCTGGGGCACCAGGAGAGGCGGCCGGGTACTGTTGACCAGGAGCACTGTGCGGCCATCCGGTTTCTGGGTGGATTGTAGCATCCTGGAGGCAGAGGGAGCGGAGGTGAGAAGGGTTCTGTGAGGTAGGAAGCGGGCTCCGTGAAGGGGTGGTCACTGACAATGGGAAGATTAAAATTAAAGGAGGTGGAGAGACAAGCAGCCAATGTGGAGAAGGAGGCGAGTTTTGGGAGCTCCGTGAGGTGGGAGGTGGGTGGGGCGGGGGCAGCCACAGGATGGGGTGGAGGATGGATTCCTAGAGGGGGATGGGATTGAGGACAGAGTTGGGACTGGACAGGGGTACTGGGAGACGATGGGTGAGGGGACAAAGTGGAGGACAGGCTCAGGTTCCGGGAGAGGGAGGGGGAGGGGATGGTGTCAAGGACGAGCTCTGGGAGAAGTGGGTGTGGGGGCTCAGGCAGAGGGAAGGGGACAGGCCAGGTTTGGGTAACAGGCTGCACCCTCCTGTTCAACTTCATCTCAATGGAATGGGGTCTGGGAGAAGGAGGGGACAAAGTCCGGGAGAGTGATTGGTCTCCTGGAGAGGGAGTGGGGGACAGGCTGCACCCACCTGTTTACATTCATCTGGGACAGGATGGGGTTTGGGCAGGGGGCTGGAGAGGGAGGGGGATGGGGTCCGGGAGAGTGATCAGTCTCCTGGAGAGGGAGTGGGGACAGGTTGCACCCACCTGTTTACCTTCATCCGGCTGGGATGGGGTCTGGGCTGGGGGCTGGGAGAGGGAGGATGAGCTGCACCCACATATTCATCTTCATCTGGACGGAGCGGGGTCTGGGCAGAGGACCAGGAGAGGGAGAAGGATAGGCTCCAGGGGAGAGATGAGCTGCACCCCATGTTCACCTTCATCCGGACTGGCCGGGGGACCGGGAGAGGATGGTCTCCAGGGTAGGGACAAGTTGCACCCACCTGTTCACCTTCATCCGGACTGGGCGGGGTCTGGGTGGGGGCTCTGGCGAGTCGGCGATCTCCTCAATGAGTTTCAGGGAGACCTGACGGGCCGGCAGAAACTCTTCAGCCTCGTGCCTCGACAGCTTGCCCTCCACGTTGATCAGGTCAAACAGGTTCAGGTCCACCTGCTGGAGAGAGGATGGAGACCCAGAGTCAGGAGGAAGGGGGCAAAGGGGAAATGGGAGGGGAGGGGGGGGAAGAGAGGACTGGGTCCCAGAGGTGAGAGCAGGATGGGAGGAGGGGAGATAAAGAACTGGAACCTAGAGGTGAGAAGGGGGGTGGGGGTGGGGGTGGAGAGGGAGAGGATGAGACCCCAGAGGTGAGAGCAGGAGGGGAGGAGAAGGGGGGAGGGTGGAGAGAGAGGACTGGAACCCAGTGGTCAGGGGGGGTGGGGGGAGGACGGGGACCCAGGAGGGGGAGGTGGGAGAAAGAGGACAGAGACCCAGAGACAAGGAGAATTGGGCAAGGGGGGTGGGCAAGGGATTGCAAGATGCAGGAAGGGGAGGTGACGGGGGCTTGTTCTCTTACCTGGAATGGCTGAGGGCTGAGGGCCTGGAGCACGAGGGAGGCAGTGGTGTAGCAGATGCCCTGGGTAATGAAAGGGGAATGGGTGGGCCGCGGATCGAACAGGTTGGGGTGGTTGCAAACTTTCCTCAGCTGCATCAGGATGTTAATGACACTCATGAAGTGCCCACTCTCCAAGGTCTCCTTCGTCCTGGGGATGGGGAAGAGGCAGCAAAGGGAAAACAGGTCAGCCAAGGGCTTATCACACACTCCTGGAGTGCGAAACTTCCTGTCCTCCGTCCCGTCACACAATCCTGGGGTGGGGCACAGAGTAAAGCTCCCTCTACACCGTCCCATCATATACTGCCAGGTGGGGCACAGAGTGAAACTCCCTCTCACACTTCCCGTCACACATTCCAGGGGTCCATCACTCCCTCTCCCACGTCCCGTCACACAATCCCAGGGTAGGACACAGAGTGAAGCTCCCTCTACCCCATCCCATCACGCGCTCCCAGGGTCCGAAACTCCACCTCCCCATCCCGTCTCACACTCTCAGGATGGGACAGTGAAGCTCCCTCACCCCCAGTCCCATCTCACACTGTCAGGATGGGACAGAGTGAAGCTCCCTCTTCCTCCTGTCCTGTCACATACTCCCAGGGTGGGACACAGAGTGAAGCTCCACCTACCCCGTCCCATCATATACTGCTGGGTGGGGCACAGAGTCAAGCTCCCTCTTCCCCATCCCGTCACACGCTCCCAGGGTCCAAAACTCCACCTCCCCATCCCGTCTCACACTCTCAGGATGGGACAGTGAAGCTCCCTCACCCCCAGTCCCATCTCACACTGTCAGGATGGGACAGAGTGAAGCTCCCTCTTCCTCCTGTCCTGTCACATAGTCCCAGGGTGGGACACAGATTGAAGCTCCACCTACCCCGTCCCATCATATACTGCCGGGTGGGGCACAGAGTAAAGCTCCCTCTTCCCCATCCCATCATGTGCTCCCAGGGTCCGAAACTCCACCTCCCCATCCCGTCTCACACTCTCAGGATGGGACAGTGAAGCTCCCTCACCCCCAGTCCCATCTCACACTGTCAGGATGGGACAGAGTGAAGCTCCCTCTTCCTCCTGTCCTGTCACATACTCCCAGGGTGGGACACAGAGTGAAGCTCCACCTACCCCGTCCCATCATATACTGCCGGGTGGGGCACAGAGTCAAGCTCCCTCTTCCCCATCCCATCACGTGCTCCCAGGGTCCGAAACTCCACCTCCCCATCCCGTCTCACACTCTCAGGATGGGACAGTGAAGCTCCCTCACCCCCAGTCCCATCACACACTCCCAGAGTGGGACAGAATGAAGATCCCTCTCCCCCATCCGGTCACACTGTCCCGGGGTCTGAAACTCCACCTCCCCATCCTGTCTCACACTGTCAGGATGGGACACAGAGTGAAGCTCCCTCTCCCTCATCCCGTCGCACACTCTCGGCTTTGGGCCGAGGAAGAAGTTCTCTCTGGGAGGTTTGGAGGCAGGTTAACTTGTCGAGGTGACAAGGAGAGGGGATAGATGAGGTGGACTCACGAGGCTTGCGACATGAAGTCATCATAGAGGTAGCGCTGCCTGTTTGACAGCCGGCATTGCACCACGTGCTCGTACTTCTTCGGCATCTGCTTAGCCACATCAACTTTCACCCTGCGGAGGAGGAACGGTCGGAGAACCTGGGGGATCACCGAAGTTCAGAGTCACACACTCGAGGGTATCAGGACACCCTATAAGCAGTGACACATTCCCCGGGACTCCCTTACACCCAGACATGCTCCCCGGAACCCCCTGTAAAACCATGACACACCCCCACAGGACCCCATGTACACCCCAACATGTTCCCCGGGAACCCCTGTAAACCATGACACACTCCCCAGGACCCTGTGTACACCCCATGTTCCCCGGGAACCCCTGTAAACTCAAATACGTTCCCCCGGGTCCCCTTTAAACCATGTCAAGTTCCCCTGGATCCCCTGTAAACTCCCAACACATTCCATGGGATCCCCTGTAAAGCCCCACACGTTCCCCGGGAATCCCCTATAAACCACGACACCCTCCCTGGGACCCCATGTAATCGTGACATGTTTCCTGGGACCCCGGTAAACCCTGAATCTCCTGTAAACTGTGACATACTCAAAAGGACGCCTGTAAGCGGTGACACACTCTCCGAGACTTCTTGTAAACCCTGATGCCTCCCTGGGATCCCTGTAAACCATAACACATTCCTCAAGACCCCTTGTAAACCCTGATGCACTCCCCGGGACCCTTGTAAATTGTGATACACTCCCGGGACTCCCTGTAAACACCGGCACACTCCCTGGGACCCCCTGTAAACCACAACACGTTCCGCAGGAACCCCTATAAACTCCAACGCACCCCCGACCCCCTGCAAACACCGACACATAATCACAGGGCTGAAATTTCCAGGAAGGGAATAGAAGAGCATCTCCGAGAGGGGGTGAGGAAGGACCAGGACTGAGGGCAAGAGATTCTCACAGAGGGGCTATGCTCCTGGTGATAGTGAATCTCGAGGATGAAACCTTAGGTGGGGGGGGGGGGGGTTGGTGGTGAGAGCGCAGGGTGAGGAAGGGGAGGGGTTTCCCTTACCTTGTGCAACCGTTTGACCAGGTTCTCGTTGTATTCCTGACTGCCCTCGATCATCCCAGTGAGCGGGTTGGAAAACCACTCCTTGAACTCCCGGTGGGACTGGAAGACGTGAGGCATGAGGAAGTGCATCAGGGACCAGAGCTCCATCAGGCTGTTCTGCAGGGGGTTCCTGTGAGAAGCAGGCGCCTCTGGCTGTGGGTGAGGTGGGAGGATGGAGGAGGGGGAAGAAGATGAGTCAGACAGTAAAAGAATGGTTTAGACTAAAGTGCTGGAAACTTTTCTCCCCGGCTTTGCCTCTCTCGACCCCTTCGACTCTCCACCGTAAACACCGGCAATCTCTCTCTTCTCCCGCTCCAGAATAGGATCGGGGTGCCTGCAGACTCCCGCGAGGGACAGGGACAACCCTCCTCACCTCTCTGTCCTACTAGAAGTCAGCAATGCCACATTTCCATTAGCAACCCGAGAATGTTAACAGCTTATCCGAATCACAACCTCAGCTTCACCCTGTCCAACGCAATGCCTTTCCCACCATCTCCCCAGTAACTTATTAACTCTCCTGCCTGGTTTTGGGAGGATGTTGGTGGGATGGGGGAGAGAGGACGGTGACCAACACTGGGACAATCCCCAGGCGAATCTCTCTGACCTGAGAGTGTCGATAGCTTATCCCCACCACAATGCTGGCCTCACCCAACTTCATCAACTGATTATCCCCACAGCAACCCTGCCCTCACCAGAGTTCACTGACAGCTTATTCTCACTGAAACCCAACTTTCACCCAAGTTTATTGAGAGCGTATCCCCGCTACAAACCTGCCCTCACCCAACTTTGTCAATGGCTTATCTCCAGCACAAGCTTGGCCTCACGACTTCAACAACTTATCCCCACTGCAACCCTGACTTCACACAAGATCATCAATGGCTTATCCCCACAGCAACCCTGCCCTCACCCCATCTGCCATATTCCAAAATCCTTTCCCACTCCCTCTACAATCAATTAAACTTGTTCACTCTCCTGCCTAGTTCTGAGGGGGAGAAGACTGGCTCAAGACGATACCCCGGGAGCAGCAGCGTCTGTGGGACAAGCAGACTGACCTGTTGAAGCGGAGCAGGGACTGCCAGCGCTGGGACTTGAAGTTCTTGATGTTCTGCGCCTCGTCCAGGATCATGTACCTCCAGTTCTTGCGGCGGAAGGCTTGGTGGTCCTGCAACACCAGCTTGTACGAGGTGATGCAGACGTGGAAGGCATTAGGCTTGGTCCAACCCTATGGGAGGGGTCAGAGGAAACAATTAAAGGCAGGAAGCTGAGAGGGGAGGATGGCGATAAAAGGGAGAGGGCAGAGAGGGATGGTTAAAGGTGGAGGGGGGGAGACAAGGGGCCAGTTAAAAAAACGAAGAGGGTCCAATATGGGGATGGTTAAAGGCGCAGGGGGTCCCGAGGGGGGGGGGGGGCAGTTAAAGGTGCAGGGGGGCCAGTTAAAAGTGCAGGGGGTCCCCAGAGGGGCCGGTTAAAGGCGCAGTGGGTCCCGAGTGGGGGCGGTTAAAGGCGCTTGGGGCTTCAAGGGAGGCCGGTTAAAGGCACAGGGGGTCACGAGCAGGGCCAGTTAAATACGCGGGGCGCCTGGGGGAAGTTTACAGGCGGGGGCCCAAGGTGGAAAGGTTACAGGTGTGGGACCCCCCGAGGAGGGCTGGTTAAAGGCAGAGGGGCCCTGAGGGGGCCGGGTAAAGGCAGAGGGGCCCCAAGGGGGGCTGCGTAAAGGCAGGAGGCTGAAGGTTGGACAGTTAAAAGGCGGATGGTGGAGGACAGGGATCAGGAACACATGGGCCTACCTCCCCCCACCCCCTCACCTGTCTCTTCAGTTTGCGCTCCTTCTGCACCCCGTAGTAGGTGAGGATCTTGAAGGATGGGCACCAGCGCTTAAACTCCATCTCCCAGTTCAACATCACACTGGTGGGCACGATGATCAGGTGGGGGCCCCAGTTGCCTGTCGGGGTTTGTGAGGAGGGAGGGAGGGAGGATCAGAGCAGGCAGTTATACCTCCTCCCACCACCTTGCCCATCTAACCCCTACTCTCTCTGCTTCTATCTCCCATTCTGACCCTCCCCATCCCCCACACTACCCCCACCCCAAGAGTTTTCAGCTTTCTCAGTGACCAGGTGGGCCCCTCCCCTTCAAAATTATTATCACCACTTCCCCTTGCACCCCTCCCTGTCCCCAATTACCCCTCGCTTCTCCTCCTCCCTACCCATACCCTCTCCCATTCCCTGATCCTTCTCTCTTCCCTCTCCCCACCACTCCCGTCTCCGTGCCCACCTTTGCTACTCCTGACCCCCCTTCCCTTGTTCCCAAATCCCCATCGCTTTCCCCTCTCCCTACCACCGCACATTACTCAACCCCCCACCACCCACCCTGTCTTCCCCCAGCCCTATCCCACACCCCCTGCCTCCCTCTCCTCCCACCAGTTCCCCTCTCTCCCCAACCCCGACCCCTTCTCGATCCCAACCTCCTCTCTCCTCACCCCTCTTTCCCTACCACCGGCACCTTCTCTCCCAACCCCACTCCACCTTTCCCCCATCACTGACCCCATCTCCCACCCCAACTCCCATTCTCCTCCACCCCGACCCCCTTCTCCCACCCCAAACCCCCACTCTCCTCCACCCCAACCACCTCTCCCCATTCCGACCCTCCCCCCCACTCCTGAACCCTCCTCACCCAATCCCCTCCCATCCCGACCCCTTCCCTACCCCTTGACCCTCTCCTCACCCAAACCCCTTCCCCATCCTGACCCTCTCCCTCACCTCAACACCTCTCCCCACCCACCTCAACCCCCTTCTCCATCCCGACCACTCTCACCCCCCCGACCCCTTCCCCCCCACTCGCTGACCCCCTCTCTACTCCCACCCAACCCCCTCTCTCCCCTCCACCTCCACACCGGTAGAGGGGTCTCACATTTCTCCACGGCCAGGTGGGCCAGCAGGGCGATGGTCTGGATGGTCTTGCCCAGCCCCATCTCATCGGCCAGGATACCATTCAGCCTCTTCTCGTACATGGTGACCAGCCAGTCCAGACCGATGTGCTGGTACTCTCGCAGGGTTCCCCTCAGGAGCGCAGGCACTGGGGTCTTCACCTGGGGAGAAGCGAGGTAGAGGTCAAGAGGGAACCCGTCAGGGGCGGTCCGGGGTCTGTGGGGGGTCTGGAGGGTGGTCCAGGATACACCAGGAGGTCCGGAGGGTAGTCCAGGAGACCCAAACCTACCTGCGCGGTGGCCAGCGTATAACCTTTGGGCTGAAGGCTCTCGGCAGCAGCCGCGATGTCCGTGATCTCCTTCTTGGGACCCGGGCAGGGGGTGATGTCCCTGCCTCGGATCCCATCCTGAAGCAAGTACTCCATACCAATCTCCTCCTCTTCTTCTTCGTCCTCCTCCTCCTCTGTCGAGTCCTCCTCCTCCTCCGTCGAGTCCTCCGAAGCTGATGGCGGAATGTGAGAGAGAGCCGGGCTTCAGTCGGACAGACTCGAGGCAGGCTTTCTAGCCCACCTTCTCCATGCTGTCCCACCCCAATCAATTCCCACTTAAACATTCCCTGACAGCAGACGGAACAGGTCCCCCCTCAACTTGGTTGCAATGGAATTAGTGTGGGAGCTGACACAGGGCCATGAGGAGAGAGCGGGTCAGTGTGGGGGACTGACACGGGGCTGTGGGGAGAGAGCAGGGCAGTGGTATCAGTGTGGGAACTGACACGGGGCTGTGGGAAGAGAGAGGGACTGGGATCAGTGTGGGGACTGACATGGGGCTGTGCAGAGAGAGCAGGGCAGTGGGATCAGTGTGGGGACTGACAAAGGTCTGTGGGGAGAGAGCGGGGCAGTGGGATCAGTGTGGGGACTGACACGGGCTGTGGGGAGAGACCAGGGCAGTGGGATCAGTGTGGGACTGACACAGGGCTGTGGGGAGAGAGAGGGGCAGTGGGATCAGTGTGGGGACTGACACGGGGCTGTGGGGAGAGACAGGGCAGTGGGATCAGTGTGGGGACTGACACAGGGCAGTGGGGAGAGAGAGGGGCAGTGGGATCAGTGTGGGGACTGACACGGGTCTGTGAGAAGAGAACAGGGCAGTGGGATTAGAACATCAGAAACAGGAACGGGAGTAGGCCATCCGACCGTCGAGCCTGCTCCACCATTCAATGTGATCATGGTTGATCCAACGATGGGGTCATCTCCACCTACCTGCCTTTTCCCCACATTCTTTAATTCCCTGACTATGTAACTTTCTCTTAAATACATTCACTTAGGCTGCCTCCACTACTTCAATGGACAATGAATTCCACAAATTCGCCCCCTCTGGGTAGTTCCTCATCTCTGCCTTTAATCTACTATCCTGAATCTTGAGGCTCTAGTTCCCGTCTCCCCCACCAACGAGAACAACTTACCTACTAATTTTATCTATGCCTTTCATAATTTTATCTGTGCCTACAATATCCCCTCTCGTTCTTCTAAATTCCAGCGAGTACAGACCCATGTGACTCAATCTCTGCATCATGTGCAGTTTGGTTCACCTAACTACAGAAAAGATAGAAAGAATACAAAGAAGATTTACTAAGATGTTACCTGGACTTCAGGAAATGAGTTACAGGAAAGGTTAAACACGTTCAGACTTTATTCCAAAGAGCATAGAAGAACGAGAAAAGATTTGAAGGAGGGGGACAGACAAAGTAAATGTAGGTCAGCTTTTCCCACTGAGGGTGGGTGAGATGCAAACCAGAGGACATGGGTTAAAGGGGAAAGGTTTAGGGGGAACTTCTTCACATGGAGAGTGGTGGAAGTGTGGAGCAAGCTGAAGGGAACGTGGGCTCAGTTTTTAACATTTAAGAATTTGGACAGGTACCTGGATGGGAAGGGAATTGAGGGAAATGAACTGGGTGAAGGTCAGTGGGATAAGGCAGAATAATAGTTTGGCACAGTCCAAAAGGGCTGAAGGGACTGTTTCTAAGCTGCAATCTTCTATGGTTCCATTATGATAGCCCTGCCCCTCATTTCTGCAATTGACCTGGTGAACCTCCTCTGCATTGCCTCCAAAGCCAGTCCATCCTTCCTCAAGTAAAACCAGAACTGCATGCAGTATTCCAGATGTGGCCTCACCCGTACCTTGTCCAGCTGAGCATGGACTCCCTGCTCCTAAATTTTCCTTTTTGCCCTTGCAAACCAACCCTTTTGCGATTCATGCACAAGCACCACAAAGTCCTGCACGGCAGCACGCCTCAATCACTTGCAATTTAAATAATAATCTGATTTGTTTGGTGAGTGACTTTGGGTAGAGGGAGACGGTGTGACTGTTCGGGACCGACATGAGGCAGTGGGAATCTGGACCCCCTCGCACACCTGAAGACTGGCTGCTCTCTTGAAATACAGAGCTAGAGTCCTCCTCTTCCTCCTCTGAGGAGGAAGACTCAGAATCAGAGTCCGGTGTCTCGATGGCTGCACCCCGATCCAGGTGGTATCGACGCAGGAGATCGGCCACAGGCAGCTCATCTGTGTGGGGGTGGGGGCAGAGAGGGGAGAAAGATTAAATTCAGCTCAGCCCCGAGGGAGTAATGAACAATTCGTGAAGCACAGAGTACTGCCATCCTTACTTTCTCTGGCGAGTTCATCCAACTCTGCAGCGTGATCTTCCTCCCCCGCTAGCTCCTCCTCTGCCTCAATGGTGTCCTCCTCGTCTTCATCTGTTGGGACAACACCTCCTTCAGAGCTTCCTGGATCAGACCCCAGCCTTTGACCCACTCCCGGGGATTTATTTGAACACACCCGAATCCCTGGACCAGTGACCCACTCCCGGGGGGGGGTCTGTTATTCTATATATAAACTCCTGGATCAGACCCCAGCTTGTGACCCATTCCCGGGGATCTATTATGCAATATATGAACACTCCTGAACCCCTGGATCAGATCCCAACCTTTGACCCACCCCCAGGGATCTTTTATTCTATCATATAACCCTCCCCCCACTGAACCCTTGGATCAGACCCATGTGTAATCCACTCCTGGATATACATACTATATTTAACAACCTCCCTCCAAATCACAGGACCAGATCCCAACCTGTGACCCATTCCTGAGGATCTGTTATTCTATTTATAACATCCCCCCCCTCTAATCCCTTGATAAGATCCCAGACTGTGACCCACTGCCAGGATCTGTTATTCCACATATAAACCCCTGGATCAGATTCCACTGTGACCTACTCCCAGGGATGTTATTCTATATATAACCCCTTCCCACCCCAACCCTTGGATCAGACCCCAACCTGTGACCCACTCCTGGGGATCTGTTATTCTATATATAAACCCACTCCTGGGGATCTGTTATTCTATATATAAACCCACTCCCGGGGATCCGTTATTCTATATATAAACCCACTCCCGGGGATCCGTTATTCTATATATAAACCCACTCCCGGGGATCCGTTATTCTATATATAAACCCACTCCCGGGGATCCGCTATTCTATATATAAACCCACTCCCGGGGATCCGCTATTCTATATATAAACCCACTCCCGGGGATCCGCGATTCTATATATAAACCCACTCCCGGGGATCCGCGATTCTATATATAAACCCACTCCCGGGGATCCGCGATTCTATATATAAACCCACTCCCGGGGATCCGCGATTCTATATATAAACCCACTCCGGGGATCCGGGATTCTATATATAAACCCACTCCCGGGGATCCGGGATTCTATATATAAACCCACTCCCGGGGATCCGCGATTCTATATATAAACCCACTCCCGGGGATCCGGGATTCTATATATAAACCCACTCCCGGGGATCCGGGATTCTATATATAAACCCACTCCCGGGGATCCGCGATTCTATATATAAACCCACTCCCGGGGATCCGCGATTCTATATATAAACCCACTCCCGGGGATCCGCGATTCTATATATAAACCCACTCCCGGGGATCCGCGATTCTATATATAAACCCACTCCCGGGGATCCGCGATTCTATATATAAACCCACTCCCGGGGATCCGCGATTCTATATATAAACCCACTCCCGGGGATCCGCGATTCTATATATAAACCCACTCCCGGGGATCCGCGATTCTATATATAAACCCACTCCCGGGGATCCGCGATTCTATATATAAACCCACTCCCGGGGATCCGCGATTCTATATATAAACCCACTCCCGGGGATCCGCGATTCTATATATAAACCCACTCCCGGGGATCCGCGATTCTATATATAAACCCACTCCCGGGGATCCGCGATTCTATATATAAACCCACTCCCGGGGATCCGCGATTCTATATATAAACCCACTCCCGGGGATCCGCGATTCTATATATAAACCCACTCCCGGGGATCCGCGATTCTATATATAAACCCACTCCCGGGGATCCGCGATTCTATATATAAACCCACTCCCGGGGATCCGCGATTCTATATATAAACCCACTCCCGGGGATCCGCGATTCTATATATAAACCCACTCCCGGGGATCCGCGATTCTATATATAAACCCACTCCCGGGGATCCGCGATTCTATATATAAACCCACTCCCGGGGATCCGCGATTCTATATATAAACCCACTCCCGGGGATCCGCGATTCTATATATAAACCCACTCCGGGGATCCGCGATTCTATATATAAACCCACTCCCGGGGATCCGCGATTCTATATATAAACCCACTCCCGGGGATCCGCGATTCTATATATAAACCCACTCCCGGGGATCCGCGATTCTATATATAAACCCACTCCGGGGATCCGCGATTCTATATATAAACCCACTCCCGGGGATCCGCGATTCTATATATAAACCCACTCCCGGGGATCCGCGATTCTATATATAAACCCACTCCCGGGGATCCGCGATTCTATATATAAACCCACTCCCGGGGATCCGCGATTCTATATATAAACCCACTCCCGGGGATCCGCGATTCTATATATAAACCCACTCCCGGGGATCTGCGATTCTATATATAAACCCACTCCCGGGGATCTGCGATTCTATATATAAACCCACTCCCGGGGATCTGCGATTCTATATATAAACCCACTCTCGGGGATCTGCGATTCTATATATAAACCCACTCCCGGGGATCTGCGATTCTATATATAAACCCACTCCCGGGGATCTGCGATTCTATATATAAACCCACTCCAGGGGATCTGTGATTCTATATATAAACCAACCCCCCCCACAATCAGACCACAGCCTGTGACCAACCCCCAGGGATCTTTTATTCTATCATATAAACCTCTCCCCCCCCAAAAAAACCCTTGGATCAGACCCATGTGTAATCCACTCCTGTATATACATTTTACTATATTTAACCCCCCCCCGCCCAAATCCCAGGATCTGTTATTCTACATATAAACCCCTGGATCAGATCCCACTGTGACCCACTCCCAGGGATGTTATTCTATATATAACCCCTTCCCACCCAAACCCTTGGATCAGACCCCAGCCTATGACCCACTCCCAGGGATCTGTTATTCTATATATAAACACCCCAAAACCCTGGATCAGATCCCAGCCTGTGATCCACTTCCTGGTCAGTGCCCTCCATAATGTTTGAGACAAAGACACTTTTTTTCCTTTATTTGTAAGCAAACAATTCATGTAATTAAAATGCACATTGCAGATTTTATTGAAGGTTATTTGTGCACTTTTTAAACAGTCCATTCATTTCAAGGCACCACAATATTTGGGACATAGCAATGGTATGCATATTAGTTATGTTCAGTGTTTTGTTTCATATCCCATGCATACAATGACTGTTTGAAGTCTGTGATTCATAGGCATGACCAGGTGCTGAGTATTTCCTCTGGTGCTGCTCTGCCAGGCCTCTTCTGCAGTCACCTTCAGCTCCTGCTAGTTTCAGGGGCTGGTCCTTCAGCACATGGATTTACATCAGGTGGGACTTATCCATTCAAGAATTTTCCAGTTTTTCGCTTTGGATAAAAACTCCTTTGTTGCTCTAGCAGTATGTTTGAAATCACGGTCTTGCTGCAGGATGAAGCACTGTCCAATGAGTTTGGAGATTTTTCCTTGAACTGGAGCAGATCAGATGCAGCAGCAAAATGAATTCTGAGGTGCAATCAGCAGTTACATCATCAATGAAGATAAGTGTGGCCACCGTACCTGCCCAGGCCACAACACCCCCACCATCACATTTCACAGATGAGGAGTATGCAGACATTCAGCATGACATTTGAAACCCTGGCAAAATTCTAGAGGTGTGGCGGAAAATGTGAGGTATAGGGAAACCAATGCCACCCACCACCCACCCAGTGTAAAGCCCATCAAAAGGTATTAGACACAGCCCAGGAACATCACAAGCAAATCCCTCCACATCTGTTGGAGAGCAATCATCAAGAACTCTGCACTCTGTTCTCACTACTGCCATTAGGAAAGCAGTCTAGGGGCCACAAGACTCGCCCCACCAGGTTCAGGAGCAGCTGGTACCCCTCCCCCCACCATCAGACTCCTCTTCGACAAACTCCATCAGGGGCTCATTTATGGACTCTAACTTTAAATAATAATTTAAACTATTTATATCAACCATTACTTAAAAAAGTTGAAGAGGATTTTTTTTATAAATGGATGACCCTGCCAATAACTTTAGTAGGAAGGATTAATTGTATTAAGAGGAATATTTTTCACCAAACACAATATCTTTTTCAAACCTTACCCATGCTGTTACAATAAAAGTTTTTCAATAATTAAACAAACACAAGGAAATGTCTTTAGAAAGGTAAAATGTCAAGAGTTTGTATAGAAAAGTATGAATTGGAGGTTTAGAGTTTCCGAACATTAAGAATTTTATTACCAAGTGGCTCAAATGGGAATTTCTTACTCCTTTTATTTGAGGAGGTTCAGCAATAGGAGTGTAAATAGCAGAGGAATCTATATACAAACATGATTCAAAGTTAATAACTGGCATGAAAGAAGCTCCATTGTTGAAATATTTGATTATTATTTGGAACAAGATAAATAATGAAATTGGAACAAAAGGAAGTGCATCACCTGGGACACCTTTCATTCAAAATAATCTCACACCTTTCACTAAAGATTTGGTTTCATAAAGGCATTAAAAATATAGGAGATTGTTATGAACAAGGTCAATTGATGTCATTTCAACAATCAACAATAACTCTGAATACTCTTTTTTTGCTATCTTCAACTGAGAGGATATCTGTGGGAAAAGTTAGGTCCAACAAGGATTTTTTTTAAACCAGCTTGTAATGAGCTGGAAATTCTCATTAGGAAAGGTAATACCAAGAAATTTATCTCTGTAATGTACTTTTTATTTCAAGCAGGCACTAGTAAATGGAGTTCACAAATCTAGACAGAAATGGGAGGCAGATCTAAATATTATTCAGTGAGAAAAAATGGTCATATCTCAGTCGAGACTGAGTATTATCAATTTAAGGTATAGATTAGTTCAATGTAATTATCCACATCAATTATATTTAATGCCACAAAAATTGAATAAAATGAAATCAGATTTATCAGATCAATGTTTTAGATGTGAAGAGATAGGAAACATTTTACACTCTACTTGGTCATAATCTTTGGGTGGACTAAGGGAATTTTTTTAAGAACAAATTAATGGCACCTTATTTCCACAAAATCCAGACCTATTTTTATTGGGAAATATAGAAGGGACAAGACCCAAGTAAAAATAATCATTCTATCAAGTGAAATTTATTAAAATAGCCTTAGCGGTGGCAAGGAAGTGTATTACAGTGACCTGGAAATCAGATGCATATTTAGGTATGGAGAGATGGAATGCAGAGACTCAGAAAGTTGCATTCCTTTGGAGAAAATGACATACAATTTAAGAAATAAATATCCTGCCTTTTTTTGCAAATTTGGAGCCCGTAGATGCAAAGTTTAGGGGTAAATGTGTAAAAGTGTTCTTCAGGCCTCAAGACCTGTAACAATCTTCTTCCCCAACATGGTTGTACAAACACTGTGGGATCTCAGTGTGCAAAATGAACCTTCATGAAATCCAGGATAATATTGTTCTCTTTTCTATATTTTATATAACTATATATCAGACATTTTTTTTCTCTTTGTGTAATTTCTGAGTGGGGGTTATTAGGAGGGAGGGGAGGGCAACTGCAGGGTAAAGCCAGCAGGTAACCATTATAGTTTTAAATTCAATCATTATTTGTTCATTTAAAAGTTTATTAATTACATGTATGGAAACATTTTAAATATTCAAAAAAAATTTATTGAATTTTTAAATTCTCTCCATATTACAATTTGTTTACATTGGATATGTTTCTTTCTTTGTTTATACGTGTACGTTGTGCAGTTTTTTTTTTGCACTACCAATAAATGGTGATTCTGCCTGGCTCACAGTGAAAAAGAACCTCAGCGTTGTATGTGATCCTTTGTTCCTCCACACTTTGCTCTTGCCATCACTCTGATACAGGTTAATCAGGTTTGGCAGTGGTTCTCAACCTTTATCTTTCCACTCACAGACCACTAAGTAATCCCAAAGCCATCAGTGCTTTGTGATTGGTAAGGGATTGTATGTGAGGGAAGGGAAGGTTGAGAATCACTGATCTAGACCCAATTGTGACTGAAATATTTTGCTTGAGAAAAATTTCCTTTGGAGTTATGAAACCGGGCATATCACGCGTCAATGAGGACGATTTAAACAGCGGTTTTCAAACTTTTTTCCCCACCCGCAGACCAACTTAAGCAATCCCTTACTAATCACAGAGCACTAATGGCAGAGGGATTACTTAAAGTATCTGTGAGTGGAAAGAAAAAGGTTGAGAACCACTGATGTGTGGTTTTCAGATTGAAGCCATGTGACGGCACAATCCAGGAATTTTGCCGCTACACAGGCAGTCTAAAAAGGAATGTGCGGGAATTTGGAGTCAATTCCAGCCCCGTGATTTATCCTGCAGGACCTCAACCACTTTTTGGGAGGGTAAATCATACCAGAAAAATTTATTGACGGTCATCCACTCAACTGCAGTCCCGGTGGGACTGATGCACTATGACCATGCAGGCAGTAATTATGTGAATTTTTTTCTGCAATTTTCCCAAAACTGCAGTCTAAAAACAATATTGGCCTCATTATCCAGAAGCCCTTTTGCCAGAACGCTGCAGGATCTTGTAATCTGGGCTCACTGGTGGTTTGGGTCTTGCAGTGTAACTTCTGTATTTCTGTGCATGAAGTCTTCTGTGGACAGCAGTCATTGACACATCTACACCTGCCTCCTGAAGAGGTGACAGGTGTTTGGGGATTCTTCTGCCATCAGAGGATTTCCAGCCTCCTTTGTAAATCTTGAGTTCACTAGTATGCTCTTTCTTCTTAATAATGTTCCACAGTTGATTTTGGTCATCCTAAGGTTTGGGCAACAGCTCTTACTATTTTATTTTTGGTTTTCAGCCTCTTAATGGCTTCTTTGACTTTCATTGGCACGACTCTCGATGTCATGAGAAAGTCAGGCTTATCTTGCAGGCCGATGAAACAGTGTTCACCGACCCTCAATGCAAAACACAAAGATGGCAACTTCAGACTCCAAAGGTAATTAAAAGCTTAGAAGCAAGCCTAGCTCTCCTATACCTGCACCAATGAAGCAATTCAACATACTTGAGTAATCATAACCATCGACGAAGCAAAATGTCCCAAATATCCAGTGCCCTGAAATGGGTGAACTTATGGATAAAAGTGCTGCAATTTCTACATGGTCAAAAATGTATATAACCTCTAATAAATGCCTGGATCAGATCCCAGCCTGTGATTCACTCGCAGGGATTTGTTATTCAATATATAAACCCCCAAACCAGACCCCAGCCTGTGACCCACTCCCAAGGATCTGTCATTCTATATATAAACCACCCCCCCCCCCGAACCCCTAGATCAGATCCCAGCCTGTGACCCACTTCTGAGGATCTGTTATTCTATTTATAACCCCACCAAACCCCTGGATCACATCCCAGCCTCTAAACCACTCCCAGGGATCTGTTATTCCATATATAAATCCCCCAAACCACTGGATCAGATCACAGCCTGTGATTCACTCCCAGGGATTTGTTATTCAATATATAAACCCCCAAACCAGACCCCAGCCTGTGACCCACTCCTGGGGATTTATTATTCTTTATATAAACCCCCCGAACCCCTGGATCAGATCCCAGCTTGTGATCCACTTGCGGGCAGAGGGAGGGAGGGTGAGTCCAGGACTGCCGTATCCCACCTTCCTCATGATCCGCGGTGAATTCCTCATCATCTGGTTCCTCCGACGAGGGGCGGCGCTCCAGGCATGGGTTGGGAGACCGTGCATTCTGAGCGATGGGGAGGGAAAAACCCATCAGCCAAAGAGTATAGACTGAGAGGTGGGTCGCCAACTGCTACCCCATAAACCCAGAGACCGCAGAGAGGATGGGTGAGAGGTATTTTTAGGTGGGGGGTCAAGGGTCTATGTCGAGCAGGAGTGGGAGAGAGTGGTTGGGATTTGCAAGCGGGGGGTGGGGAGGTGTCAGGGCTTCAAGAGGGAAGGGGAGCCGGGGAAGAGGGGCCTGGGGAGGGAGAGAGCCGGGGGGAGGGACAGACGCGGCCCTAGGTGAAGGAGCTGGGGTAGGGGAGGGAGAAGAGGCAAATGCAGGCCCGGGAGAAGAAACGGGCGCAGCCCACTGACCTGTGCGGCTTGACGAGACTGGTGTTCTTCCTCCTTGAGTGGCCCAGGGATCCGGAGCCCATCCTGGACACCCCTCAGAGGGGAAGGCAGGGAGCGCAACACCTCCTCCAGGGGCAGCTGGCTTTCCCGTCTCAGCAGCTCAATCTCCTGGCGCCGCGTCTCTGCATCATTCCCCGACTGCTGCTCCTCCACCTCGATGGTCTCCTCATCGTCCTCCTCCTCCTGTGGATGGAAGTCTGCAAAGGGGGGGGTGGGGTGTCCAGTCAGGGTGCTACAGGCCATTCGCTCCCTCTCCTCCCTATAGCTCCAATTCCTTGGCGGAACTCCCATATCCCTCCAAACATTTCACTTACTGCCCCTCCCCCCTACTCCCCACCCTTCCTGAGCACAGACCTAAGAGGGGACAGTGGACATGGAATGTGTGTCTCCAGCTTTGTACCACACCCACCACGATGGCTGGGGTTGGCTCGCTCCGGAGAATTCCTTTGAGCCCCAGACACTATCAATGCCCACGGAGAAGGGCAGCGACCGGTTCCGAAGGCTGTTCTGGTTCATTCCCACCCTCCCCTAGACATGCGCACACACACCAGCACACAGGTAGAAACTAGACCAGAGAAATTGTGTGTGTGCAAGAGAATGCGTATGTGAGACAGAATGGGTGGGGGGGGGTAAGAAGGTGGAGTTTCATTCTGCACCCCACCCTGGGAGTGTGTGACAGGACGGAGGAGAGGAAGCTTCACTCTGTTTCCCACTCCAGGAGTGTGGGATGAGACCTGAGGTGGTGGGGGGGGGGGGGGGGGGGGGTGGGTGGTGGGACGGGGGGGGGGGACGGACTTTATTCAGTGTCCCAACCCGGGAATGTGTGACGGGACAGAGAAGTGGGAGGGGGGGAATAAGAGCTTCACTCTGTGACTCACCCCGGGAAAGGCACCCACCTTCATCCTCTGCTGCGGAGTCAGACACCAGGGGGCTGGAGGTCCTCGACCCAGCCAGGGAGGAGCTGTGCTTGCTGGCGGGACGGGACTCAGTGAGGCTCTGGCTGAGCAGGTCAGAGTATTTTTCTGTCTGGCCGACAATGAAATCCAGCTGCAGGTCAAGGGCTTTCTTCCGCTTCTCCTCCAGCCGAGACTGCTGTTTAAAGTGGACAACCTGCATGGCCGGGCAAGTGATTGTCGGGGTGAGAGATGGCAGGGGGCGACCACTATAGAGAGCCAGGTCTCCCATTCCCCCCACCGACCTGCAAGAGACAGCAAGTAGCCCAAGGTCCCTCCATCCACGACATGCCCCACCGTTCACCATATACCACCCTCATCACCCGGTTCCTCCCCTCTTCCCTACCCCATCCTTTCTCCAGGGGCCCATATCTGAGGGGACAGCAGACAATGAACGTGTGTCTCCAGCTTTGTACCACACCCAGCAGTGCCGATGGCTGGGGTCGGCTTGCTCTGGAGTATCTCTCTGAACCCCAGACAACCTCAGTGTCCACAGGAAAGGACAGTGATCTGTTCTCAGGGCTGATATGGAAACTTCCCACTCCCACACTCCCCACCTGCCCCCAGATACGCATGCACGCAGATACTGCACCATGTGTGTGATAGGATGATGCAGCAGGGGAGCTTCACTCAGGGAAATACTGGTCTCAACCTCTTCCTTTCCCAAGGAACCCTCTCTCCTCCATCTGCCCCTGAGCCCTACCCTCTCACCCTCTGCCCCAGATGCACTCTCTCCCAGAGGATAGGGGGAAGAACTTCTCCCACCATTTGCCCTACTCCCTACCCCCAGAGGCCACTTTCCCCTCTCCATCAGGGCCCTCTTCCCATTCCCAATCCCCCAGAGACCAGTTCCCAATTTTTCCAGTGGGCTCCTTCCCCCCAACAGCGAACCCTTTCCCCACTCCCATAGCGGACTCCATCCCCCTCCCCAACCCCCCCAGCAGACTCCTTTCCCCTCCCCCAACCCACAGTGGACCCTTTTCCCCTCCCCTTACCAGACCCTCCATTTCCCCTCCCCTAACCAGACCCTCATTTCCCTCCACCTGACCCTCCCCCACATATCTCCTTCCTTCCCACGCCCGCCCGACTCTCCCAGCGCCCCCAGCCCCTGCCTTCTCACCTTCTCCACATTGGCCCAGAACTGCTTGACCTCCTTCGCAACAGATGCAGCAATCCTCCGCAGCTTGACCTGCTCCTCCCTCTTGGCCCTCTCCTCCTTCTGCCGCAGGTCTTCGTGGAAGCGCAGCACTGTCCGCGCCACCTGCCCGGGAGGAGAGAGACAGGTGAGGTGGGAGGCATGGAGAGCAGGGGAGTGGCTGGTGGGGGAGGGTGGGAGTTTTACTCACCTTCCTGGCCACCCCGCGCTTCCAGCGTCTCTCCTGGGAGAAGTCGCCTGACAGCCATTGCATCTCCTCACACAAGTAGTCCCACTGCGCCTTTGGGCGGAAGGGCTCTGGGACCCGGTTCAGTCGCCTCAGGGACCATAGGCCCTCGCGCCGCAGGCCCGAAATCCTGTGCTCTATCTTCGCTTCCTGGGGGTGGGGAGGAAACCAGCGAGTGCTGAGCAGAGACAGGGTCCAGGTGAAGGGGTCGGCAGCAATGAATGAGGGAGACTGGTGGGGATGAATCACCCAGATCCCAAGGGAAAGATGGGGGGGGGGGGGGGGGGGAAGATAGGCTGGGAGAGAGAGAGAGACAGGGGGGCTCCAAGATCCTGAGCGAAGGGTGGGGGTTGAGGATAGATACAGGGAGGGGAAGGTGGGGGGGTGGGGAGAAGAGAGGGGCACCCAGATCTGAAGGGAAGGGGATGGAGAGGGAGACAGAGGCACCCAGATCTGGAAGGAAGGGGGGTGGGAAGGGAGATGTACCCAGATCCGGAGGGAAGGGGGTAGGGAGGGAGACAGAGACACCCAGATCCAGAGGGAAGGGTGGGTGGGGAGGGGAACAGAGGATATCCAGATCTCAGGGGGTGGTTGTGTGAGGGAAAAGAGACAGGGAGCACCAAGATCCCAAGGAAAGGGTGGGGTAGGAGGGAGAAGCAATAGAAAAACCCCCAACCCCCTCACTCACGTGCTTGGCTTGCTCGGCGATCTCTGCCTGGGTCTTGTCCCAAGCCTGGCCCTTGCCACCCTGGTTGCAGGGAACTGTATCCAGGGGCCAGGGCCCCGAGGGCATCAGTCCCCGGGCCTGGAGATTGGGTGAGCCCTGGCTCTCGGGAGAGTCGCTGGCCAACGAGCCCAGGTGAGAGGGCGACGTTCCAGCACTGGAGGTGGGCGAAGAGGAGGTGGTGGTGGAGGAGGCTGAGGAGGAGGCGGCGCTGCCCGTCATCCTCTCCTCGGTCTCAGCAGCCTGCGGGCAGGAGCCACCACGGTCAGTGGAAGGATTGCCCCTGAGCACATCCCAAACCTCCCCAAAAATTAAAACCCATCATCCGGCCCCCTCTCCCCGCTGGCCCTCCCCAAACCCGTCTCCATGGGCCCTCCCCTCCCCCATCATGCAGACCCTCCCCCACTGCCGAACCTTCCCCCTCCATCAGTCTCTGCTGTTTGTGCCCTCTCTGTACACTTCTCCCCTCCCCGTACCTGAGTGTGGTTGGCCAGCTGATGCATGCTGCCTTCTCTCTGCCCCCCTCTGCACTGCGGACGGGCTGTCTCCCCAGCGTCGCATGGGCCGAGGACCTGGTGCGGGGCATGCTGGGGGAGGGACACATCCTGGTAGGCGGCTCGGTGTTCTGAGCTGCCCCTGCCCACGCACTGGGGCCCCTGCTGACCCAGCCTCCGCTTCAGGCAGCTGAGAAACACCCCACCTGGCGAGGGGAGGGTGGGGGGGGTGGAGAAGAGATGGGGGGAAAAGAAGAGATCGAGGAGGGTTCAAACATTCCATCTCACACCTTCTGGGTTGGGAGCAGAGTGAAGCTCCCACTCCCCCCACCCTCCCCTGCACCCCATCCAATCAGGCACTCCCAGGGTGGGACAGAGTGAAGCCCCCTCTCCCCTCTGTCTCAACACACACCCCCCCCCCCCCCAGGGTGGAACACAGAGTGAAGCTCCCTCTCCCCTTCATCCCAACACACACTCCTGGGGTGGGACACAGAGTAAAGCTCCCTCTCCCCTCCATCCCAACACACACCACCAGGGTGGGACACAGAGTGAAGTTCCCTCTCCCACCCCCCTGTCCTCGTCTCATCACGCACCCCCAGGGAGGGAAAATGCAAAACTCTGCAGCCTGGAGGATCATTTCCTGTCCCTCCCCACTCCAGTCACCACCCACCCCTTCCCCTACCTGGGTGCTGTGAAGTGTCCCCGTCTCCTTTTGCGTACCCTTCCACGGTGTTGGCTTAAGTTGCAACACTGTCCCTGTGTGTGGGAGGGTGGGGATAAAGAGACAAAATACCAGTTAATGATGGAACCACACGTAACCGAAAGACCCCCCCCCCCACCCCCCCAGCACTGTCACAGATAATACACCACACTGTCGCACTTCAGCTCCACTGGGAGGTGGTGACAGAAGTTGCTTTTCAAGAGTCAAGTTAGGTTACTCAGGCACAGTACAAGGAAAAGTGTGCATGGAGTACAGAAACAGGCAGGTTGGGCCCCAGCCTGAGCTGTCTTAGTACATCAAAATCTCCAGCATAGTACAGTCCCTTTGACCCAGTGTTGTGCTAACCCACTTACCTACTCTCCCAACTGCCTGCCATTTCCCGACTACATCACCCTCCATTTTTCTCAGCGCCATGTACCCATCTAATCATTTCTTCAAGAAATTCTATTGGAACCTGAGAACTTTACTGCACTGAAACAGCCCCATTGAGCCCTTCTAGTCTGTGTCGAACCACTTTTCTTGCTCATCCCACTGACCTGCACCCAGTCCATAGCCCTCCACACCTCTCCCATCCATGTACCTGTCCAAATTCTTCTTAAATATTAAAATTGATTCTGCATTCACCACCTCGGTGTGTTCCACACTCCCACCGCTCTCTGTGTGAAGAAGTTCCCCCTAAACTTTTCCCCTTTCATCCTTAACCTATGTCCTCTGGTTTGGATCTCACCCACCCTCAGTGGAAAATACCAACCTACATTTACTCTGTCTCTCCCCCTCATTATTTTAAATACCTCAATCATATCTCCCCTCATTCTTCTACATTCCAGAGAATAAAGTCCTAATGTCTTTTACCTTTCCCTGTAACTCAGTTCCTGAAGTCCCTGTAATATCCTAGTAAATCTTCTTTGCACTCTTTCTATCTTATTGATACCTTTTCGTAGTTAGGTGACCAAAACTGCACCCAATACAGATACTCCCCAACTTTCAACCCACGCGACTGGTGTCCATCCATTCATATGACCAAAATTTTACGCAGTTAATTTTGTAATTGACTAACTATACCAGGGAAACAGACTATGTCAGAGCCAAAATGTATGTACTTGCCTTGTTAGTCAGTGTCCTGGGGTCCATAGGCTGGGTGCAGCCATCTTGCTTCCTGTTCATGTATTGGTCTTCGGTTCGGGGGCTTAACTCTCGCGCATGCGCCAACTGAACTCTAATACGCAAACCCACCATGCATGCGCACAGGAATCAATGGCCACGCCCAGCTTACGGACCCTGGGACGTTGACTAACAAGGTAAGTATGCAATTCCGAGATGCTTCCATTCCGAGATACAATCGATCTTTCGATCCGTATTACTGTTGTAAGTTGGGGAGAACCTGCATTCCAAATTCGGCCTCACCAATGTCTTGTGCAACTTGTCCCTGCTCTACCACTTGTGGCCAGCAGCGCATTCCATGCACCCACCACTCCCTACTTGAACTTGCTTCTTACATCCCCCTTTCTGTACTTACTACCAAGCACCTTAAAACTATGCCCCCTGGTGTCAGCCATTTCAGCCCTGCAGAAAAAGCCTCTGACCATCCACACAATCAATACTTCTCATCACCTTTTCCACTTCTGTCAGGTAACCCCTCATCCTCTGCCACCTCAAGGAGAAAAGACTGTGTTCACCCAAACTGTCCTTGTGAGGTGTGCTCTCTAATCTTGGCAGCGTCCTGATAAATCTCCTCTGCACCCTCTCTATAGCATGCACATCCTTCCCGTCATGACCAGAACGGAGTGCTGTATTCCAAATAGGGAAGTGGGGAGAGCGGGCAGGTAGGCAAAGGGAACTCGTGGCCAACTCCTACTCATTTCCACAGGGGTTCTCAGTCAGTCAGGCTGTGACCTGACCTTGAGACTGGAGGAGGAAGGGTGTTAAGGGCTGTCGTACGTTACAACAGGATATGGACAGGATGCAGAATTGGGTGGAAAAGTGGCAGATGGAATTCATTCCGAGAAGTGTGAGGTGGTGCATTCTAAAGGTCAAATTAAAGGCTGAATAAAAGGTTCGTAGTCCAATACTTAACAGTGTGGAAAAACAGAGGGACCTTGGAGTCCAAATCCATACATCCCTCAAGGTCACCACACAGGTTGATAGGATAGTTAAAAAGGCCTGTGGGACACTGGGCTTCATTAGTCGGGGGATCGAATTCAGGAGTCGTGAGGCAATGATGCAGGGTTATACAACTCCGGTGAGACCACACTTGAAATATTGTGTTCAGTTCTGGTCCCCTCATTACAAGGATGTGGAAGCTCTGGACAGGGTGCAGAGGAAATTGACCAGGATGGTGCCTGCATTGGGAAACAAGTCTTTTGAGGCAAGGTTAGCAGAGCTGGGACTTTTCTTTTTGGAGCGTAGAAGGGTGAGAGGAGACTTGATAGAGGTCGACAAGATTCTGAGAGGCATAGATAGGGTGGACGGCCAGCAGCTGTTTCCCGGGGGCAACAGTTTCCACCCATCGATCAAAACATACCAGGAATTGTAGGGTAACTGGGTATAAATTGGACTGCATTGACTCATGGGCTGAAGTGGCCTGTTACTATGCTGTATGTCTAAATTTTAAAAATTAAAGTGAAGAGAGGGAAGTGCAGGAGAGGCATCAAGTGCCTTGCCAGGTGTGGTGGTGGAGAAGGATGGAATGTTTAGGGACGTTTAAGAGACTCTTAGACAGGCACTCGGGATGCTCTCCCCCATCCCACTCACATTACAAATAGCATCCCCCTTGGTGTGGTGGTTCCTCTTCCTCTCTGCCAGATCCAGTTGACCAGACTCAGTTTGTTGCCCGCAGAGTTATACCCGTGGAAGTTGTGCACCTCTGTATTGAACTGTACGATAGCAATCTGTGGAGCCAGGCCAGGGCACAGGGATCAAGGAGTTTCACTTTGATTTCAAGGCATATTCAGATTTATGGTCAGATCACATACCTGACATCCCATACAACCTTGAGATTCCTTTTTCCATCAGGCCAGACAAAATTAGTATACTAATTGGCTTAAGACTTTAAAAGAAATCTACAAGATTGTGAGAGGCATAGATAGGGTGGACAGCCAGTGCCCGTTTCCCAACCTGGGAGCAGCAAACACCAGAGCACATCTGTACAAAGTGAAAGGAGGAGTTTTGTGGAGATGTCAGGGCTGAAACATTATGGGCACTTTTGTTATTCTCTCTGTGTTGCATGGTTTACATTTCTTTACGTGTGTACATTGAGGAGATTTTTTCATTACCAGTAAGTGGTAATTCTGCCTGGCTCTCAGGGTTGTATGTGATGTTAAGATTTAATTTATTGTTATGTGATAAAAAGTATATCACACAAAATGCCTGCATGTACTGACAAGAAACCTGAAATTTAAGACTCTTGACAGGCAGGTGGTCGGAAGAAAAATTGAGGGTAAAGAGGTAGGAAGGAATTAATTTTTTATATTTAAATACAGACATACAACACGGCAACAGGCCATTTCGGCCCATGAGTCCACACCCCTTGAAACGTTTTGAACAGTGGGAGAAAACCAGAGCCCCCGGGGAAAACCCACAGACACAGGGAGAACGTACAAACTCCTTAGAGACAGCACAGGATCAGAACCCCGGTCCTGATCGCTATAAAGGCGTTGCGCTAACTCCAACTGTGGTGGGAATATACGGGTTGGCACAACAGATGGCGGTGAAGGTCCTGTCTGTGCTGAGTGATAAGAGAATTGATGTTGACTCTGTGAAAGGAGACAGAGGGAAAGGGGAGAAGGGAGGGAGAGAGAACTAACTGCATCCACCCTGTTTTGTCGACTGCAGACTGCAGTGCAGGTGTGGCAAATTACTGATTGAAGAGGCCACCTGTATGGCAAAATAAAGCTTTGCAAACCTTTTTTTTTTGCGCGTGCAAATGGCCAAATGTAACTTGCCTGAAGCTGGTAAACATTGGAAAATTCACACTGTTTTAAACCAGCTGGCGATTGGTGCACGTGCAATTTTCTGGGACTCTAACAACTGCACATTTTCAAAGATGCTAACAGGAAAACAGGAATGCAAAATATTTATATGGAGAGGCTGCCAAAGTGAAGTGCTCAAAGCAGCCAAGGACTGGACAACCGGCTCACTTCGTGAGCCCGCCCACCGATTTTAAACCCCAATTCTAACATCTGATGAGCATAGCAAATGCTTGATGCAAGATGCCTTTTCTTTGGGGGAATAAGAAAGGAATTATTGCAGAGATTATTAACAGAAAACAACTTCGAGTGTTGTTGGAAATTGCATGAAAATATGCACAAAATAATTTTAAAATAAAAATCCAGGCCTGGAAATATTTGTTTTGCCTGTATTCAGTGCACAAATTTGCTTTCTTTCCAAAAAGCCTCTTGTCTTTTCAAGGGTTCATTTCTGTGGGAAAACATCGTGCAAAGAACAAATTTAATAATGTTTTTTAAAAATCCCTGTCATAATATACCCTTTTATTTTTAAATCATATGGTCTAAAGTCAAAAGATGCCAAAGTAAAACATACTTTAACTTTTGAAGCACAAACATACTCACAAACCCTTTGCAAGAATATTCATATGACATTTTTTAAAGCATAACCAGTGGCATGAAAATCATTTGCTAAAATATTCACACAAATATACTTTTTAAAAAAAAACACACAACCAGTCACCTAAAATTAAAACAGGCAGGAAAACTCTTTGCAAAAATATTCCCATTAACACACTTTGTTGTAAAGACACATCTAGTATCTTAAAATTTAAACAAGATATTTCTTGCAAAAATATTCTCATGAACACACTTTGTTTTAAAATCCTACAAAACACAAACACAAAAATTCTTCACTAAAATATTCTGATGAACATGCTTTAAAACACAACCAGCTTCTTTAAAATTTAAACAGAACAACATTACTTAACAAAAATATTTCAAAGAACATTGTTTTAAAGACATATCCAGTGGCTTAAAATTTAAACAAACAGGAAATTTCTTTGCAAAAATATTCCCATGTACACTTTGTTTTCAAACAGTCTAAAATTTAGACTGGAAATTTCTTTGCAAAAATATTTCATTGAACATATTTTGCTGTAAAGACCTTGCCAGTGGCATAACATTTAGACAGCAAAATTCTTTGCAAAAATATTCCCATGAACACTGGCCTAAAACTTAAAATTTAGACAAGAAAATTCTTTGCAAAAATATTCTCATTGAAGCTGCTTTCTGAACCAGCAAGTGGCCCAAAATTACTACTTGCAACTATAATTCTCCTGAATGTGCTTTTTTCCTCTCTCTCAACATGCATAGGAGACACGATAGGGCAACACAAACCCTACTTGCAAGCAGAAGAAAAATCTCCATCAGACTTTAAACATGCACTTCCCCATTCAAAAGGTCTTTTTTTTGGCGGGCAAGGGTGACCTAGCTGCACAGAACAACACACAAAGTTTTTAAAATACAAAATTTAATATTTTTTTTAGAAAAGCTGCAAATTTTAAATGGGGAGGGAATTAAATGCCCAGAAAGGGTATTGGTCGTCCTTCAGAAAGCGTGCAATTGTGTTTAATTCTATCAAATAAAGTTTCCACACACAGAAAAAAAAATGCATCATCACCCACCCTACAAATCCTTGGAGCTCATTTTATAGAGGGAAAGGTTATTTTTTCTGGGGGTGGCAGAGAAAAGGAGTCAGCATACGCTCCCCAGAAGCACCATGTGCAGAGAGGGGACATTATGACGTCAGAGCCCAGGAGTGGCGTCATTGCGTCCCCAGCGGGGCAAAGGTAGAAGCCGTGGGGGGAAATGAGGTGACGTCATCACGTCGCCAGCGGGGCAAGATAGATAGTGGGGAAGGGGGGGTAAAAGATGGAGGCGGGGGGAGCAAAGCGAGCGATGCAATCAGCGTCCATCCGCCGTCCCGCGCCCCCCGGAGGAGGTCACCGTCCCACCCCACCACCGTTCTTTGCGCTCCCCCTCGGGGTGGGGCGGAGAGGCGGCGGGAGGATGAGGAGAGGATGGTGGGGGGAGGAGGGAAGATGGTTGACGGCGAGTCTCGGGGCCTACCTGCCTTAGGCTTTTGCCTTTTCACAAAAATATGGGGTCAGGCGACGCCATCCGCCGTCCATCGGCCTCAATCCGACTCCGCCGGCGCCCGCGCTGCTTTTTCGTCCCCGCCTGGGGAAAGAGAGGAGGGGGGGGGGGTGACTGAAGAGCGAGGAGGAAAGGGGAATGGCTCGCCGGCGCTGGGGGCCGTCAAAATGGCGGAGCCGGCCGTCGTCGCAGCCTCGCTTTCAGGCTCTGGCCGCGCCTCCCACTCTCTGTCTCTGTGTCAGCTCTCGCGAGAGTGGCCGCGCAGGGGCTGCTGGGAGATGTAGTCTCCAAATGTGCCTCTGATGATAACACACATTTCCAGAAGGTTTGCTTCCTGATCAAAGAAAATGTTGGGGACTACAATAGATAGGGTCTGTCCGGGAGCCTCCACGTCAATGCAATCACAAAGAAGGCTTGCCAGCGGCTCTACTGGATGATGATTTGCCATTAGCCCCTTTTTTCCTCTGGCATCCCAGTTAATTGTCCCAGGCTAGGAAGCTGTTTGTGCTGCTTCCACTGAGCCACCCTTAACTGACTGCTTTTCCACTGAATACTCATTCCCTGGGGAGGAGGAGTGTTCTACCTTCAACCAGAAACGGGTGACCTTCTGCTGTCCCTTTACCACCTGGGATGTGAGTAGGGGTTGGGGCCGCCAATCCCTGGTCATTTGACACCACCGTGCTGACCGTTCTTCCAATGGACCCTGTGTCCCAGTTTCATTCTCTGTTCAGGGTTGAAGGCAGAACGAATGTTAGAGGGGGGCATTACCGTGTTAAAGGGGTGGGGGGAGTGCAGTGGAACGCTCATATACTCGCTCAGCAGGGTGTATAAATGACAAAGTGTTGAAAATATTTGTCCAATACAGAGCAAGACCAGAACATATGTGTTAGTGTGGCCCACTTGCGATTTACATCGATCGCACATTAGGAAAGATACGGGCCAATTTACCTTTCAACCTATGAGCCCAAATTACCACTTTAAACTGAATGAATGAGTGTTGGGCACATAATGAAGAGGTTTTAACCATTCCAAGAATCTTTTCCCAAATTTCCTCTCGGAGAAGCAACTGAAGTTCCAATTTCCAAGCTCCTCTAATTTTATCATTAGAGATCGATGGCAATTTTAATAAATTATTGGAAATATTACCTATTAAACCTTTATGGGAAGGATTCAAATGAAAAAGAATGTCAACCAAATCATGTTGGCAAATAATTAAGTTAGGTAATTGTGCATCCGTAGAAGTCCAACAACATCCTGGGACAGAGGTCTATCTTCCTCGTGCCTTTTAAATCCGAATTGAACTGAGATCTCCTGAGAGATGGATGCCAAGGAATTTAAAGTTTGGTAAACGCTCCACTGCCACTCCCTTGATGTAAATCTGGACGTGGGTGTGGCTTCTGGTGCCCATGAAGTTGCTATCAGCACACTACACAGCCAGGTGCTGGACCTCATCCCTATATAATTTCACTACCATTAAAAGAAACCACTGACTCACAAAACAAGATCTAAGTGATCTACATTGCAACAACAATTGATAAAAGGGCCCCATAAACATAGAAAATTTAAATCCATTATAGTAGAAGAACATCTGATTTTTTTTCCCAAAGTTAGACATGCCATCATGTCAGCTAGTCATCGAGGAGGGAGAGTGCCTCATCTAGCAATGAGGGAGACAAAAGAGATGACATGGGATTGAGAGCGAGTCAAATTCAAATCAGTTGTCTTAGTTGATCAGTTATCAGATACTCACTATTGAGAACTAAAGATAAGATACGAAAGATATCTTCCCAAAAAATGGAAAGAGAGGAACAAGACCAAAACATTTGCAACAAAGTTCCTTAATAAATTTTGATTCTGAACTTCGAGCTGAAGACAATGACAATTTCAGGTTTGCTGTATCATGTAGAAGTTAGAGAAATATTAAATTAACTTTTCCTCTTCTGCTACCTTCAATTAAGATTTTTTTCAAAAAGAGATTGCTTAGGACCAGCCATGACCCTGCCAATGTGCAGTGACATGGAGGCTCTTCTTCCAAAGAGGATCACAAGTAAATTGATATCTACGATGGATTTCCTATCCCAGGGTAACAGCCTGAAACTGGGCATGCACAAATTGAAGGAAAGATGGGAGATGGACTTGGGGAAAAGGGTTCAAGAACAATATTGGTCAAAATTGTGCTCCGATAATATGACGTTGTTTATTTATGTTGGATATAGATTTGTACCACACAATTTTATTCCCCCAATTATCCCTTACACCACAAGAATTAACATTTAAACTTACGGACTCAGGTTTTAGGTGTGGTATAGAGGTTGGAACCTGGCTCTGCATGAGAGTAAGACCCTTTTGGGTCTGACTTGGCAGAAGTTTTGACAAAGATGATAGAAGTGGATTTTCCCCAGGAACCAGGACTGCGTTTATCGAGCACTCTTCTGGTTAATGGCACAAAACAATCCATGGAGATTGCACGAGCGGGAGCCTGGAGATGTCTCACTGTTATGTGGAAGTCCAACTTCCCCCCCCCCCAACTTATTACTTGCTGGGAAAAGTTGTACCCCCTGGAAAAGATCACTGATAATCTTCAAAAGAAATCTGACGTGTTTGTGGCAGCCTTGTTTGAATCTCACTGGCTTAAGGATATAATTAACAGCCCCGAAAAGGTTTAAATAATATAGATCAATTAATAGTGTTGAATTCCTGAAGATCACGATTGGGACTCAAACACCCCTTCTTTTTTGTTAGTCAGCAGTTGGGGGGGCGGTGTGGTGAAAAAGATTTTTTTTTTAATTAACTTTTATTAAACTAAAGCACAAAAGTCTGCAGACACCCGCAGTTGAATGCTGGAGAAACTCGGCAGGTCAAACAGCGCACTTTATACTATCAAAGATAAAGACATTTTGGAATGAGCCGTTTATCAAGGTATGGAAAAATGTTGGCAGGCACCCGGACAAAATGGCACTTCGTAATTTCCGTAACCTACTATGTGAGCCCACCACTAGACACATCTTCCCCTCTCCGGTTCCGCAGGGACCGCTCCCTCTGTGACCCCTTCATCCACTTGTCCAATCCATCACCCCGCGGGAGTCATCTACTGCATCCTTTTGTGGCCTCCTCTACATCGGTGAGACTGGGCACAAACTGGGAGATCACTTCGATGAGCACCTTCACTCCACCCGGACCAATGACAGGGATCGCCCAGTGGCCAAATAGTTCAAAGGTAAAAGTCCTTAAATGAGTCCCACGTGAGTGTTTGACTAAAACAGGTCGGGCAGCTAGTCAAGAGGACGAAGGATATAGGAAGCAGGAAACTGGACGGGCTCAAGAGAAGTACATGGTAGCCAGGAAGGAGCTTAAGAAAGGACTTGGGAGAGCTCGAAGGGGGCAAGTGTTGATCTTGGTATGTGTATGTGAAGAACAGGAAGATGATGAGAATGAAGGTGGGGCTACTGAAATATAAAGGAGGCAATGTGTCCGGAGGCAGAGGAGGTTGGGGAAGTCCTAAATCAGGGTTTACCAAACATTTTCTTTCCATTCACATACCTCTTTAAGGGATTACCTAAAGTGGTATGTGAGTGAAAAGAAAAAGTTTGGGAAACCCTGTCCTAAATGAGTATGTTGCGTCAGTATTCAAAAGAGAAAAAGACCTCAATCAGATTGAAGTCAGAATAGAACAGGCCTGTGTGCTGGATGATGTGGAGATTAAGGAAGAAGAAGTGTTGTATCAAGATTGATAAGTCCCCAGGGCCAGACGCAATTATACCCCAGGCTGCTGTAGAAGTGAGGGAAGAGATCACTGGGGCAGTAGCGATGATCTTTGAGTCCTCTTTGGCCACAGGGGAGGTGACGGAGGATTGGAGAATGGCAAATGTTTCAATAAGGTAATAGGGAGAATCCTGAGAATTATAGACCGGTGAGTCTTACATCAGTGGGGTGCAAACTACTGGAGAGGATTCTTAAGGATGGGATATATGAGCACCGGGAAAAGTCCAGTCTACTCCAGGATAGTCAGTTTGGTTTTGTGAGGGGAAGGTCGTGCCTCATGAGCCAAATTGAGTTTTTTGAGGAGGTAACAAAAGAAATTGATGAAGGATGGGTGGTGTGATAAAATAGTTAGTCCAAAAGCACTCATCAAAATTCAATATCATCCTCTATTTTCTAATAATTAAAATATTACTTCAAAATTACTCCCAACTTCTCTTAAGAAAACACAAAAAATTCCTCAAAAATATTACTAACAACACAATTTCATATATAAACATATCCTTAAAAAATATTTAATCTCTAATTAATATTTAATTATAAATATAACTTTGTACCTTATAAGTAATCTTACATTAATCTCTTTGACTCCAAATATTAATAAATCAAATAGAAATCCTCCAATAATTAAGATCTCATATACTTGAAACTCCCCTTACATACCAACTTTAGAAAAAATTGAAACATTTTTCTTCAATAAAGTAATCACATATTGATCCCTTAAACCTATCTAGACCCGACACCCTTCCCCCTCTAAGGAACCCCCCAAAAAAAATTATTATCGAAAAATCAAAATAAATATAATTTTAAAAAGGGATTTCTCCAGAAATACTCTTCAGAATTCAATATCAAATTCCTTAAGTAGAATCATATATATATATATATATATATATATATATGTGTGTGTGTGTGTCTCTAAATTAACATTTAGCTTGTCCCTTTTGCATAGTAGTCACATATTAATCTCTTCATCTTCTAATATTCCTTACAGAATGTATTGGGAAAGGTCATGACTGTCACATGACAGCACTCCTCCTGATCTAGTCGGAGAACATACCAGGTGCCAATCAAGCTCCTGTTCCATCCCACCTATCAGCACACACCTTCCTGTTCGGCCCATGTTAATGCCCTGCCCTACAGCCTCCAGCCTGCCTGTACTTGACATCAGCTCATTGGCTGCCATAATTAGATTATCCTGCCTGGCACTGGGCCATTGCCCCCCTCCCTTCCCGTCAATCACCTGGGTTGGACTCCCTACTCGCCATGAGCCCTTTGTTCGCTGACTTGCCATCTTCGACAGACCCCCTACCCCACCCTGGGCTGAGAAATGTGGACTTGCACTGGAGAAGCTGCTGGTGAGATAAGGGTACCATTTAATTGGGGTTGGGAGCATTGATCAGTGTCCCTAGATTAGCACAGAGCCATGTTCGCCCAGAGTTAAAGGGTGGCAGGACACGAATTTACTTTTTTCTTGATTGTATTGTGACAGATTATGTTATATTTTATATAATGTATAAATATGTTTTAAAAGGAGATAAATTATGGCAGGCTTTTTAGTGTAGGTCACATACAAACACTTCAACACAGATCTCATTTAAAATGCCAGAGCTCTGATCACGCCAGACAGTCTGACTCCGAGAGCCTTTGCAAAAACTTTGAAGAATCCCTATAAGGACTTTACAAATAGGTGTTAATTGGACATGCTGTAGAGTAATGGATTATTGTTTTGGAAAGCAACAGATGAACGGACTTGGAAGATTGGGTCCAGTGCCACAGTCTGTCTAAGTGCCGTTAGCTGTTCTAAGAGGGTCATGTGGTTTTCTCAGAGAGAGAGAGAATTCAGTTCTACTGTTCAGCAGTAGCAGCTGGGACTGGAACATGATAAACTGGCAAGCTTGTGGAAAAACCCCATTTTGAAGATGGGCTGTGAGTTCTTAGTTCAGCCTGGTCAAAGCCCTTGTGGTCCATACAAGAGGAGAGGACTGGCTGCCTAATGTTTCACTTGAAATAAGGGAAACAAAAAGGAACTCTGTGGTAATCTTGAGGAAAGAGGTTATCATCTGGAAAACCCAGATGGGGCAAGTTTCGTCAGCAAGACACTGATGCAGCTGATTGAAAGAAATCAGTTTGTGTCCAACGAGCAACAAATCTCTCTCTGAAAACCGACAAGAACCTTCCTGAGCAGTAACCATTTACCTTTCAAGCAACAAAGCCTGGTGAAGATTCCTTAATATTAAATTCTGTGTACAGTTTAAGAATTCCTTTATACCAGTGAACTTGAAGGAGTGAGAAGTGAGATTGGACTGTGAATTTAAAATCTTTTCTGAATTTATACACAGATTACATACATGTGCACTTAGAATTAGAAGAGGGTTAGGTTAGGGTAAGTTAATAGTTATAAGTTAAAGTTTTTATATTTAAAGAAAATTAAAAGTAACTTTTGTTTAAGTAACCATTTGTCTTGGTGAATTTCTATTGCTACTGGGTTTTGAGGTCCTCTGGGCTCATAACAGTATACATGTGTGTATCTTTATTCCCACGCCCGTTTATTAGCTGTGTGCATGTGTTTCATTGCCGCTATTATTTTTCCCACACTATCAAATTCTTAATGCCAACCAAGAGTGGTTCCCATGCTAAGTAATAAACTGTATGTGTCTGATCACTGTTATGCTGCCCTTCCCATGGTTGTTGTGTGTGTGTGTGTGTGTGTGTGTGTGTGTTGCTAATGTGTACTTTTTACTATCGAAACCTGTGTCCAGATCCTGGCCTTTAAGACCTACCAAACCTGTTTCCTCATAACACAGAATAATTGGTTAACATAATAAACTAGCTTTCCATTTACTAATATATATCAATATATTATACCTTTATATCTAACCAAACTGTCCTTCAATAAATCAAATCTTACTCTTAGTTACTCCCAATCTCTGTTGGAATCCGAAACATAAGTAAAAGAGAAAAATTTTGTTTACCTGGTGCTATTTAATATATAGCCCCCCTTCACCCCCCCGCCCCATCTATTGTTCAGGGTGCGGTGTCTACCACAAAAAGCCCATGGTCAGAAGCTCCCAGACCTTGATACCCCTAACCTCCCAGGTGTATCTATCTTAAAACAAAATATCAAGCTTAATAATTAGTCACATCAATCAATAATATAACCAAATCCCATTCCCTAAACTCATTAATAAGTAAGATCTCCAAAAATTCTTTGACTTGTTTACATTTTTTTTCTTGTAACCATCTTCAACATCGCAGGACAACATCAAAACTAATAACTTTTTTCCTCCCATAACCAAATTGAACTCCTTCCTTCGATTCATTAATAGGTGATGTCTCCACAAATTCTGCTGCTTGTTTACAATCTTTGAAAAAATTCTTATCACCGCCAGATATTAAAATCTTCAGAGTAGCTGGGTAATGAAGTGAAAACTCGTAGGCCTTTTTCCGAAAGAGTCTTCTTAACTGAATTGTGTTCCCTTCTTCTAGCCAGCGCTTCTGTACGAATGCCTCGGTAAAAGTAACTCTTTAGTCCATGATATTCAAGTGGAGTTTTTTTTTCCCTTATTCTCATTCCTTCAGACACCAAAGCTAAAGATTTGTCCTCATCTTGATATTTTGAACATTTAACCACTATAGAGTGAGGCTTTTCATCTGGTTGTGGTCGTGCCCGTTCAATTTCAATAGGACTTTTCAAATTTATTCACCCTCAGAACTTTAGGAATCCATCTTCACAAAAATCCAGTTGTACCTTGTACTTCTTCTCCCTCTTTCAATCCAATGATTTCTTCTTGTATAGTTTTCCACATTATCGATTTTTTCAAAACATTTCTTCCTTTCAACAGACTTCATTCTGGGGTTTCCCCATGCTCTCCTGTACATTCTCAACCTTTGCTTCCATCTTATTAACCATATAATTTATTTTACCTTTTTCCTTATCAGCTGCCCATTTACATGTACTTTGTATTCCTATAGTTTACTTGAGATCTCAGATAGAATATGTCCTCCTTCATTTCCATCATCTGTTACAGTGTTTCTCTTACAACCCCCTCAAGTGAAGTCTCTTCACATTTCCATCCCTCGATAACTCTTTGCAAAGCCCCACGTTTATCTTGCTCCTGAAATACCAGCATAATCTTCTTCTCATTTCCTTCCCTTGTTCTGTATTGTCTGTCCAGTATCGTAATGTCTTTCATGTCCTGACAATTCCACTCTGGCAACTCTCCCAACTTCTTACATGTATTACTCACCTGTCGTCTCGACCGTGCTCAGCTACACCTCTCCTTCCTACCGAACGCCATTCTCCCCGGTCTTCAGGAGGGAGGCCTCCACAGGCGGTTCCCTCCGTTTCGACCTTCTTTGTGGCTCTGGGTCCAGGCTCCTTCTGCAACAGAGGCCTCCTTCCAATTTCTCCGGAGACTCCTGGAGGCGAGCGAGCGGCGACTTCTCTCTTAGTGGAATGCATATTAATCCCACAATGTTTTTACTTTGTTTTACTTCATTTAATTATTCTTTTAAAAAATTTTCCTGCGAGGGTCAAGACCCCATGCCTTATATGCTCCGAATCACGTGCTCCCCCCACAAATGAAGATTTTAGAGGATTGTTTCGAGGCCCTATTGAACATAGGTTATCTTTATGGACAGATGATTTTGGTCTGTGCTCTGGATTGCCTTATTATGAGAATATTGTATAAAATTTTAATTACCTTTTGTCTCTTGAATCTTGCAGTGCATCATGTAATTGTACTGTTCAATTGTTTATATTGTAAAACAACAATAAAATATTTTGAAAGGAAAGAAAAGACGTGGAGAGGATGAATAGGTTCTTGAAAGCCATTATCTCGGAGGATCTTTCCTGGACCCATTGGTATCATGAAGAAAGCACAACAGTGCCTTGACTTCCTTGGGAGTTTGCAGAGGTTTGGCTTGAAACGGGCAACCCAAGCAAATTTCCACAGCAGTGCGGTGGAAAGAGTGCTGACCAGCTGCGTTGCAGTCTGGTATGGGGGCACCAATACCACCCCACCCCCCGAGTGAAAAGCCCTGCAAAAGCCCAGGAACATCACAGGCAAAACCCTCCCCACTGTCGAGAACATCTACAGGGAACATTGCTGAGGAGGGCAGCAGCAATCACCAAGGGCCCACACCACCCGGTGCACGCTCTGTTCTTGCTGCTCCCATCAGGAAAGAGGTACAGGTGCTGCCAGACTCACTCCACCAGGTTCAGGAACAGCTGCTACCCCTCCACCATCAGACTCCTCAACAAAGTCAATCAGGGACTCATCTAAGGACTCTGACTTGTACACTTTATTGATTTTGTTTCTCTCTCTGACTTGCACAGTCAGTTTTACATTTCTTTATCTGTTTACAGTGTACATCAGTGTCGGCACTGCGCAAGTGCTCAGCAAAAGGAGGTATAAGGTGTTCCTTCTGTCTGAAAGCCTACAGGTCACCCTAGGGCAAGGTGTAGATCAGTGGTTCTCAACCTTTATCTTTCCACTCATATCTCACTTTAAGTAACCCCTCTGCCAGCGGTGCATTGTGATTAGTAAGAGATTGCTTAAGGCGGTCTGTGAGTGCGAAGGGAAGGTTTAGACACAATTGTTACTGAAATATTTTGCTTTAAAATATTTGGTCATTGGCTTTTGGAGTTCTGAAATCAGGCACATCACGAGTCAATGAGGGATGGTTAAAACAGTGGTTTTTGAACTTTTTCTTTCCACCCATAAGCAATCCCTTACTGATCACAGAGCACTGATAGCAGAGGGATGACTTAAAGTGGTCTGTGAGTGGAATGAGGAAGGTTGAGAACCACTGGTATAGAACCTGTTTAGCCTCCTGATCGAGGTCACGTGAAGCCCTGGATTGCAGATGGTGAATGATTTTTATTTTTAACAAGCAGATTCTACAAATGGGGAATTTGTGGTTGTGGAAACTAAAACCACTGGGCTGATCCATGGCCAGTATGGACACGGTGTTAAAGAATTATGTTATTATTCATCTTGAGATTATAATATGTATTCTTTTCAGTTGAGGGAGCTTGTGGGTTGGAAACAGGGAGCCACAAGAACACTTACACACAGAGCAATAAGCTTTTTTGTTGATTGTTCCACTGAAACCCTGTTTGCTCAGTGAGACAGCTCGACTGAGGAGTAAGCAATTTGGTAATTGTTCTCCAGTGAAACATGGAAGGATGTTTCTGAGTGAACTTCAAGACACCTGTATAAACAGACAGCCATTTGTTTGATGGCCTGTGGAAACAAGCAGGAGGCCATCTGCCGTAAGTTTTTTTGGGAAAAGAACCAGTGGTGATCAGAGCAGTCATGTGATCCAAGGCATGCTTGAAGTAGTATTTCAAGTATTCAACCAGTTTTCATCTGAGGTTAGAAATGCAGTACTGCTGTGGTCATTGTAATAGCCACTTTGTCTAAAACCCTTGTCTGGGTTTGTGAAACCATCATGGAAATCATAAGTTCCATAATCCCCACGCAAGATCATTTTGTGAAAAAATCATTCGTATGAAGAAACATTTCTCTGAAAGCAACTCTCCAAGAATTAGTGAGTTTTGAGAAGTCTGATGAATTGGTGTCTCACCTACTCCCTAAATAGTTTTGAACAATGGTTTAAAGATTCTCACATTCAACACAAAAGATTTCCAAGACTGAACTTTAAGATTGTCTTTTCAGAATTGTGTCGAGCTGTAATGGTTTGGGATCTGCCACCCACCCACACCCACACATTTGCACACAGTGGGGAAAAGTTTAGAGTTAAATAAGATCTTATATTATTCATGGTTATTAATAAAAAATATTGTTTTGAAGATACCATTGTCTTGGTGCTGGTCTAGGATGTAACAAAACTGCAATTGAAGAAGACAAGAGGAGAATACATCATTTTTCCCTCATATAATCATGACTATGGCTTCAGCTCAAAGACAGAGCCTTCACCGAAGGAGAATGGGGGAGGAAGCAACTGCAATTCGGAGGGCCAGAGACCGTTTTGGTTGGAGAGATATGATCACCCGCACCGAACGGCAAGGCATCTGAACAAATGACATACATTGAGTAGAGTGGTAATTCTGCCTCGCCCGCAGGGGAAATAAAAAGGAATCTCAGGGTTGCATGTGATGCACTCTGACAATAAATCTGAAAGCTAGTGTGACTCATCATTGTTGCTGATGAGGCCAAGGACTGTTGTGTCTGCAACAAACAATGGGTCTACCCGGATAATTGGGTTTGAGTATCTTGGGTAGGAGGTAGAAACGGGCAGTGCAGACATTTTTAGACATTTACAAGTTAGGCATTTTGTTCGGTCCAAGCTTTCTGATTTTCCTCAAATCTCAAATACAAATATTAATTTTTTTGGAATATTTTATTTTGAGAACTTTCAACCCACGTGTGGTCAAAACGTCGAATAATCAAAAAGTAAAACATCGATATCCACAATATTAACAAAATAATACCAACATCGATCCGCAGGTCAACATTGGAGAAAATTGAAGATTATTCGATTATTATAGACAGAAAAAAAGTCACAATATTATGATAAAGGTGCAAATTCAATGCCCTTGTTGAGCCAGAGGGAACGAAGGAACATAGAGAGAAAGAAGAACAAAGGAAGAGGAACCCTCCTACCTCCCCAAGAAACAAGAAGAAGAGAAAGATTAAGGAAAGGGAAAGATTGGCCTCACCTCGGATAAACCCCATTCCCAACAAGGGGCAAATAACCTGCCTTATCTAGGGTCCTCAGCACAGTGAGCACTGGGCTGGGGGAATCATTAAATATTTACCCCGATGTACCTTAGGTACGAATTCCATATCCTTGAAAATACATCACCCACCTGTTTCTGAGGTTCGAGGTGATCTTCCCCAGAGGAACACAATGACACATTGCTATCAGGCTAAAACAGATTTCCAAGGAATTGCTAGGCATTTCCTGGCCACTGCTAATGCGAGCTTTAACAAATTTTAATTGATACTTTGACAGCCTCATTTTAGGGCTTGCATCTTCTAAATTCCCTGATAAAAAATAACTCAGGTACCTGAGGGTAGTGAATTCCAGTAAAACACGTCTCTGATATTCCCGATTTTGATTCATGCAACTTCTGAGGTGTGAAATGTAATTGGTGTAGGAAATTATATTGCACTAATCCATATCTTACATTTATAATTGACGTCATGTGATCCAAAAACCAGACAGGCCAGCATCTTTCCATTACTGCAACACCTAGATCCAACTCCCATCTCTCTCTCAGTCTCTGTAAACCTGGTTTTGCGCTTTCATTCTGGAGAGCATAGTACACCTTGGTTGTTCCCCTGCCAAATTGTTCGTCCCATTTCACTAATTTCAGGTGGGGCCAAGTTTGGTCCCCATCTTTTTCTTAGCTGGAGAAAACAAAAGACAGTCTCATTAGCTACTCCATATTTATTTCTTCATTGTTCAAAAACTTAAGAGACCCCTCCACACTGGGAATTCAATATTTTGTTACCCAGATTCATAGCAGCAACACATTTTTACATAATGGTGCCCGTTATGTATGAGATCAAATTAGTGGGAAACAAAGTCCAGAATTGTTTCTTTTAGAAAACATTACAGACACAAGACCTAAGATGAAGGTGTCCAAATATCAATGAGACTTTCATGAAGTTGCATTGCCAGTGGCAAGGAAATGTACTGCAGTTCCCTGGAAGTCTGACTCTCTCTTGGAAATAGCCCGTTGGAACAATGAAAGGCATGGTGGTCTTCCCCTGGAGAAAACCACCTACAATTTAATTTTTTTTATTTTTCACACTGTGAACCATATCAATCAAAATACATACAAATATTTCCCTCTTAAATATACACAGTGGCATTTTCTCCCCTTTTTTCCCCTACCTTCTCTCCCCCCTTCCCACCTCTTCCAAACCCATTAAACTTTCAACATATACAATACAATAAAACCATTAAAGAATGTCATCACACAATGAAAATAAACAAGAAAAATGTGTCATCTACTTTTACACACTGGATCAAGTCATTTAGTCTTCTTATCATTTTAGTGGGGGCGGAGGTCCAAAGCAAGCTCTCTTGTTGATGTTCCATGTACGTTTCCCAAATTTGTTCAAATAATGTGACTTTATTTTTTAAATTATATGTTATTTTTTTCCAATGGAATACGTTTATTCATTTCTATGTACCATTGCTGTACTCTCAGGCTCTCTTCTGATTTCCAAGTTGACATTATACTTTTTTTTGCTACAATTAAGGCTATCATAATAAATCTTTTTTTGCACTTCATCCAGTTTGAGGCCTAATTCTTTACTTCTTATATTACTTAGAAGAAAGATCTCTGGATTTTTTGGTATGTTGCTTTTTGTGATTTTATTTAATACCTGATTTAGATCTTCCCAAAACTTTTTCACTTTCTCACATGCCCAAATTGCATGTACTGTTGTTCCCGTTTCCTTCTTACAGTGAAAACATCTGTCTGATAATGTTGGATCCCATTTTTTTAACTTTTGGGGTGTGATATATAACTTGCGTAACCAATTATACTGTACCATATGTAACCTTGTGTTTATTATATTCTTCATAGTTCCAGAGCATAACTTTTCCCATGTTTCATTTTTTATCTTTATGTTTAAATCCTTTTCCCACTTTTGTTTGGGTTTATAGATTATTTCATCATTTTCCTTCTCTTGCAGCTTGATGTACATGTTCGTTATAAATCTTGTAATCACATATTCAAAGCTGCTTCCTTCTGGTAATCTCAGTCTGTTTCCCAATTTATCCTTTAAGTAGGCTTTCAGTTGATGGTATGCAAACATTATACCATGAGTTATTCCATATTTGTACTTAATTTGTTCAAATGTGAATAAATTATTTCCCAAAAAACAATTTTCTATTCTTTTAATTCCTTTTCTCTCCCATTCTCTAAAGGAAAGGTTATCTATTGTAAAAGGGATTAGCTGATTTTGCATCAATAATAATTTTGGTATTGGTCATTTGTTTTTTTTCCTTACTTTTTTAAAAAAATTTTTATTTTTCACACCATAAATCACATTAACCATGGTACACACTTTTTCCTTTTCACACATATACAGTGCCATTTTCTCCCCCCCCCCTCCTCCCATCCCACCCTCCCTACCTTCCCCCTCCCGTCCATTTAAGGTATACAATCTAGGATACATTAAACCAGTCAGACAATGTTGTCATTCAATAAAAATACACCAGAAATTCTACTGAGTCCATTCTTTTCATTTCCTTTTCCTTCCGTTAACTTAGGTAATGATTGTCCCCGGTAGGTTTTCGCTATTGTATTTAATGTAAGGCTCCCATATTTGTTCGAATATTTCAATATTATTTCTTAAACTATATTTTATTTTTTCTAATGGAATACATTTATTCATTTCTATACCATTGTTGTGTTTTCAAATTATCTTCCATTTTCCAGGTTGACATAATACATTTTTTTGCTATGCCTAGAGCTATCTTAACAAATCTTTTTTGTGCACCATCCAAATCAATTCCAAATTCTTTGTTTTTTATGTTACTTAGGAGGAAGATCTCTGGATTCTTTGGTATATAGTTTTCTGTTATTTTATTTAATATCTGATTTAGATCTTCCCAAAATTTTTTTACTTTCTCACATGTCCAGATTGCATGAATTGTTGTTCCCATTTCTTTTTTACATCGAAAACATCTATCAGATACTGTTGGGTCCCATTTATTTAACTTTTGAGGTGTAATGTATAGCCTGTGTATCCAGTTATATTGTATCATACGTAACCTCGTATTTATTGTATTTCTCATCGTTCCGGAGCATAACTTCTCCCATGTTTCCTTTTTTATCTTTATATTTAAATCTTGTTCCCATTTTTGTTTAGTTTTACCATTTGTTTCCTCATTCTCCTTTTCTTGCAGTTTAATATACATATTTGTGATAAATCTTTTGATTATCATTGTATCTGTAATCACATATTCAAGGTTACTTCCGTCTGGCAAACTCAAACTGCTTCCTAATTTATCCTTCAAGTAGGATCTCAATTGGTAATATGCCAGTGCTGTATCTTGAGTTATATTATATTTTTCTTTCATTTGTTCAAAGGATAAGAATCTATTTCCTGAAAAACAATTTTCTATTCTTTTAATCCCTTTTTTTCCCCATTCTCTAAAGGAAAGGTTATCTATTGTAAAAGGGAGTAACTTGTTTTGCGTCAATATTAGTTTTGGTAATTGATAATTTGTTTTATTTCTTTCTACATGAATCTTCTTCCAAATATTGAGGAGATGATGTAATACTGGAGAACTTCTATGTTGTACCAATTTTTCATCCCATTTATATAATATGTGTTCAGGTATCTTTTCCCCTATTTTATCTAATTCTAATCTCGTCCAATCTGGCTTTTCCCTTGTTTGATAAAAATCTGATATGTATCTTAATTGTGCGGCTCTATAATAATTTTTAAAGTTTGGCAGTTGTAAGCCTCCTTGTTTATACCATTCTGTTAATTTATCTAGTGCTATCCTCGGTTTCCCCCCTCTCCATAAAAATTTCCTTATTATTTTCTTTAACTCCTTGAAGAATTTCTCTGTCAGTTGTATTGGCAATGCCTGAAATAAGTATAATATCCTTGGAAAAATGTTCATTTTAATACAGTTTATCCTTCCTATTAGTGTTAGTGGTAAATCTTTCCAATGCTCTAAATCGTCCTGTAATTTTTTCATTAGTGGATAATAATTGAGTTTATATAGTTGGCCGAGATTTTTGTTTATTTGTACACCTAGGTATCTTATTGCTTGCATTTGCCATCTAAATGGTGATTCCTTCTTAAATTTTGAGAAATCCGCATTATTCATTGGCATTGCTTCACTTTTATTTACGTTGATCTTGTAACCCGACACTTCTCCATATTCCTTCAATTTCTTATATAATTCTTTTATTGATAGCTCTGGTTCTGTAAAGTACACTATAACATCATCCGCAAATAAACTGATTTTATATTCCTTGTCTTTTATTTTTATTCCTTTTATATTATTTTCTGTTCTTATCAATTCTGCTAGTGGTTCTATAGCTAACGCAAACAATAAAGGTGATAGTGGGCATCCCTGCCGTGTTGACCTGCTTAAGTTAAATTGCTTTGATACATGTCCATTTACTGTCACTTTCGCTAACGGTCCCTTATATAATGCTTTAATCCAATTAATATACTTCTCCGGTAAACTGAATTTTTGCAATACTTTGAACAAATAATTCCATTCTACTCTGTCAAAGGCCTTCTTTGCGTCTAAAGCAACTGCTACTGTAGGTGCTTTATTTCCTTCTACTGCATGAATTAAGTTAATAAATTTACAAATATTGTCTGTTGTGCGTCTTTTTTTGATAAATCCAGTTTGGTCTAAATTTACCATTTTCGGTACATGCTCTGCTAATCTGTTTGCTAATAGTTTAGCTATTATCTTATAATCTGTGTTTAGTAAAGATATTGGTCTATATGACACTGGTGAGAGTGGATCTTTCCCTTGCTTTAGTATTACTGTAATTATTGCTGTTTTACATGAATCTGGTAAGCTTTGTGTTTTATCAATCTGGTTGATTACTTCCAGGAGGGGCGGAATAAATAAGTCTTTAAATGTTTTGTAGAATTCTATTGGGAATCCATCCTCTCCTGGTGTCTTATTATTTGGTAATTTTTTTATTATCTCTTGTATTTCTACTATTCCAAATGGCTCTGTTAAATTATTTTGTTCCTCTATTTGTAGTTTTGGTAGTTCAATTTTAGTCAGAAATTCATCTATTTTCCCTTCTTTCCCTTCGTTTTCAGTTCGGTATAATTGTTCGTAGAATTCTCTAAAGTTTTCCTTGATCTCCTTTGGATTATATGTAATTTCTTTGTCTTTTTTCCTTGATGCCAATACCATTTTCTTAGCTTGTTCTGTCTTAAGCTGCCATGCTAGGATTTTGTGCGTTTTTTCACCTAGTTCATAATATTTCTGTTTTGTCTTCATTATATTCTTCTCCACCTTATATGTTTGTAGTGTTTCATATTTTATTTTTTTATCCGCCAATTCTCTTCGTTTAGTTGTATCTTCCTTCATTGCTAATTCTTTTTCTATATTTACTATTTCCCTTTCCAACTGCTCTGTTTCCTGATTATAGTCCTTCTTCATCTTGGTTACATAACTTATTATTTGCCTTCTAATGAATGCTTTCATTGCATCCCATAGTATAAACTTATCTTCCACTGATTCCGTATTTATTTCAAAATACATTTTTATTTGTTTTTCAATAAATTCTCTAAAATCCTGCCTTTTTAGTAACATGGGGTTTAATCTCCATCTATACATTCTTGGAGGGATGTCCTCTAACTTTACTGTCAATATTAAGGGTGAATGGTCCGATAGTATTCTAGCTTTATATTCTGTTTTTCTTACTCTATCTTGCATACGAGCTGATAACAAAAATAGGTCTATTCTTGAGTATGTTTTATGTCTAGCCGAGTAATATGAATATTCCTTTTCCTTTGGGTGTTGTTTCCTCCATATATCCAAAAGTTGCATTTCTTCCATCGATTTAATTATAAATTTGGTTACTTTGTTCTTTCTGTTAATTTTTTTCCCAGTTGAAATCCCCTCCTATTAATATGTTCCCTTGCGTATCTGCTACCTTCAAAAAGATATCTTGCATAAACTTTTGATCTTCTTCGTTAGGTGAATATATATTGAGTAGATTCGAAAACTCCGAATATATCTGACATTTTATCATGACATATCTCCCTGCTGGATCTATTATTTCCTCTTCTATTTTAAATGGCACATTTTTACTAATTAATATAGCTACTCCTCTTGCTTTTGAATTATACGATGCTGCTGTTACGCGTCCTACCCAATCTCTCTTTAATTTCTTGTGCTCCAATTCAGTTAAATGTGTTTCTTGCACAAATGCTATATCAATTTTTTCTTTTTTCAGTAAACTTAGCAGTTTCTTCCTTTTAATTTGGTTATGTAGTCCATTAATATTTAAAGTCATATAGTTCAACGTAGCCATTTTATACTTTGTTTATCTTCCCTTTCCGTTTCTCCATCATTACCTTTCCTTCTTATCCATTTCTGTTTTCTTGTTTTGAACCCTTTATAAGACAACATTCCTAAAACATCAAACATTTTCCTTATTCTCCTATTTAAAACTACTTTAGCCCCAATCTCCCCTTCCCCTCCTGAGTTGTCCTTTATCCCTTGTCGGACAACCACATCTCCCCTCTCCATTTGGATTTGCGAATTCACTCGCAAGCGTCAGCTGATTTTGCAGTGACCGCAACTCCTCCCCACCCAGCCCCCCCCAGAAAAGATTTCACTTTTCATATGTAACAAAGGTCACTCTTTTAGTTCCCTCCTTATTCCCTCTATTCCATTTCATTCCCTTATTAATTCTTGTCTATACTATCTATATTTTCCTCTAAATACGGATACATTCATGTATGCACATTATACATATACACACATATACCTCTTTACCCACATACATATAAATCGTGGTCATTTTTACTCTTATTACATATCTTCATCTCTCTGGTTGTTTTGTAGTTGTTCTGCAAATTTCCTTGCTTCCTCTGGATCCGAGAATAGTTTTTTTTTCATAAGATCGTTTTCGATGTATTGAAATCCTTTCTCTTCGTCGGGAGTTCAAAACTTATGTGTCTTTTTAGTTCGCAGTCTTTTGTACTCTCGTTACACGTCTTCATCCCTCAGTCTATTTTGTAATTGTTCTGCAAATTTTCGTGCTTCCTCTGGATCCGAGAATAGTCTGTTTTGTTGTCCTGGAATAAATATTTTCAATACCGCTGGATGCTTTAGTATAAATTTATACCCTTTCTTCCATAAAATCGCCTTTGCTGTATTGAACTCCTTTCTCTTCTTCAGGAGTTCAAAACTTATATCTGGATAAATGAAGATTTTTTGCCCTTTATACTCCAGTGGTTTGTTGCCCTCTCTTACTTTTTCCATTGTCTTCTCCAGTACCTTTTCTCTTGTAGTATATCTTAGGAATTTTACTAAAATAGATCTTGGCTTTTGTTGTGGTTGTGGTTTAAAGGCCACTGCTCTATGTGCCCTTTCTATTTCCATTTCTTGCTGTAGTTCTGGACATCCTAGGATCCTGGGGATCCAATCTTTTATAAACTCTCTCATATTCTTGCCTTCTTCATCTTCCTTAAGGCCCACTATATTTATGTTATTTCTTCTGTTATAATTTTCCATTATATCTATTTTCTGAGCTAACAGTTCTTGTGTCTCTATAACTTTTTTATTAGATTCCTCTAATTTCTTTTTTAAGTCCTCTACCTCCATTTCTACTGCTGCTTCCCGCTCTTCCATCTTGTCCATTCTCTTTCTGATTTCTGTTGTCATATCTATTTTATTAATTTTCTCTTCTGTATTGTTTATTCTTCTTCTTAAATCATTAAATTCTTGCGCTTGCCATTCTTTAAATGACTCCATGTATTCTTTAATAAGAGAAAGTATATCCTTTATCTTGCCTTTCCCTTCTTCTTCTATTTCACTGTACTCTTCCTCTTCCTCTTCTTCTTCCTCTGGGTTGGCCATCTGTTGTTTGTTTGTTGCCCTTTTCTTCTCTTCTTTCTTGTTTTCGTTGTCTTCTGTGTTCCCCTCTTGCTGCAGGTGTTCTGCAGCTGTCATTGCCGGCTGTGGAGATCGACTCCCCAGCTGGTCACCCCTCCCGTCGGTGTGTTTTTTTGCATGCGCATCGCGCATGTGCGAGGAGTCGCGTATGCGCGGTTGCGCACTTTTACTCGGCTCAGCGAGCCATTTTTGTAGTCCACTTTCTACCGACCTGAGGGAGCGGGTTTCTCTCTCCACCGCGGGCCTCTTCGAACAGGTAAGGCCTTCTCCTTCTTCTTCCGTTGTCTTCTCTTCCTCTCTTCTTACTGTTGATTTCGATTTTTCTTTTTTCGTCGCCATCTTCTTTCCACCTTTATACTCACTTTTCTTTAATTTTTATTTTTGTGCCTTTGTGTTTTCCTTTGTTTTTTCTGACTTTTCTGGAGAGGGCTGGAGTTCACCATCTGGCCACTACTCCATCACGTGACTCCCCTTTTTTTTCCTTTCTAAGTGAATCTTCTTCCATATATTGAGTAAATGATGCAATACTGGTGAGCTTTTATATCGTATCAGCTTTTCATCCCGCTTATAAAATATATGTTCCGGTACCTTCTCCCCTATTTTATCTAGCTCTATCTTAATCCAATCTGGTTTTTCCCTTGTCTGATAAAAATTCGATAAATACCTTAATTGTGCTGCTCTATAATAATTTTTAAAGTTTGGTAACTGCAAACCACCTTGGTTGTACCTCTCTGTTAATTTATCTAACACTATCCTCGGTTTCCCCCCTTTCCATAAAAATGTCCTTATTATGCTCTTTACCAGTAGAAGGACTACTTAAAGAAATCTCTTGATACCTGCCACATTGACCACCGCCAGTGGGCTGATATCTCCTCCAACCGTGCATCTTGGCTCCTCACAGTTCGGCAGGCAGCAACCTCCTTTGAAGAAGATCGCAGAGCCCACCTCACTGACAAAAGACAAAGGAGGAAAAACCCAACACCCAACCCCAACCAACCAATTTTCCCTTGCAACCGCTGCAACCATGCCTGCCTGTCCCGCATCGGACTTGTCAGTCACCAACGAGCCTGCAGCAGACGTGGACATACCCCTCTATAAATCTTGTCCGCGAAGCCAAGCCAAAGAAGAAAGAAAGAAGAAGTTCATTAAAGAATTTCTCTGTTAAGGGAATTGGTAACGATTGAAATAAGTATTGTATCTTTGGGAAAAAAATTCATTTTAATGCAATTTACCCTCCCTATCAATGTTAGTGGTAATTCTTTCCAATGTTCTTAGTCTTCCTGCAATTTCTTTGTTAGTGGCTGATAATTTTATTTGTACAGGTGGCTTAAATTATTATCTAATCTAATACCTAGGTATCAGATTGCTTATGTTTGCCATTTAAATGGTGATTCTATTTTAAATTCTGCATAATCTGCATTACTCATTGGCATCACTTTACTTTTATTTACATTGATCTTGTACCCCGATATTTCTCCATATTCCTTCAATTTCTTATGTAATTCTTTTATTGATATTTTTTTCTTGTTTTACTATTTTTGGTACACAGTCGGCCAATCTGTTTCCTAATAATTTTGCTATTATCCTATAATCTGAATTAAGTAGAGACATTGGCCATATGATGCTGGTGTTAGTGGATCCTTCCCCGTCTTTAGTATTACTGTAATTATTGCTGTCTTACATGAATCTGGCAAGTTTTGTGTTTCTTCTATCTGATTCATTACTTCCAGGAGAGGAGGAATTAATAACTCTTTAAATGTTTTATAGAATTCTATTGGGAATCCATCCTCTCCAGGTGTTTTATTGTTCAGCAGCTTTTTTAATATATCCTGTACTTCCTCTATTTCAAATGGTTTTATCAGTTTGTTTTGCTCCTCCTTGTAATTTCGGCAGTTCAATTTTAGATAAAAACGCTTCTATTTTATCATCTTTCCCCTCGTTCTCAGTTTGGTGTAATTGTTCATAAAATTCCTTAAAGTTCTCATTAATCTCCATTGGATTATTTATTTGTCCTTTTGCCTTGATGCCAATACAATTCTTTTAGCTTGTTCTCTTTTAAGTTGCCAGGCTAATATTTTGTGTGTTTTTTCTCCAGCTCATAATACTTTTGCTTTATTTTCATTATGTTCTTCTCCACCTTATATGTTTATAATGTTTCTTTTTTTTTTGTCTGTCAATTCTCTTCTTTTTGTTATATCATCCCTTGTTGCTAGTTCTTTTTCTGCACTTACTATATCCCTTTCCAACTATTCTATTTCCCGACTGTAGTCCTTTTTCATCTTAGTTACATAACTTACTATCTGCCCTCTAATGAAGGCTTTCATTGCATCCCATAATATAAATTTGTCTTTCACTGCTTCCATATTTATTTCAAAATACATTTTAATTTGGTGTTCAATAAATTCTCTAATTTCCTGTCTTTTAAGTAGCATGGAGTTTAACCTCCATCTATATGTTCTTGGTGGGATGTCCTCTAGTTCTATTGCTAATAACAGGGGTGAATGATCAGATAAGTAATCTAGCTTTACATAGAAACATAGAAGATAGGAGCAGGAGTAGGTCATTCGACCCTTCGAGCCTGCTCCGCCATTCAACGAGATCATGGCTGATCATAAAGTTCAGTACGCCGTCCCCGCCTTCTCTCCGTAACCTTTAATACCCTTATACTGAAGAAAGATATCTAATTCCCTCTTAAATATATTTAATGAACCTGCCTCTACTGCCCTCTGTGGCAATGAATTCTACAGATTCACCACCCTCTGGGTAAAGAAGTTCCTCCTCATCTCGGTCCTAAATGGTTTGCCTATTATCCTCAAACCATGGCCCCGGGTTCTGGATTTTCCCATCATTGGAAACATCCCATCTGCATCCATTCTGTCCAGTCCTGCCAGAATTTTATATGTCTCTATGAGATCCCCTCTCAACCTTCTAAACTCCGGCGAGTACAATCCCAATTTGCGCAATCTTTCCTCTTAAGTAATTCCTGCCATTCCAGGTATCAGCCTGGTGAATCGCCTCTGCACTCCCTCCATTGCAAGAACATCCTTCCTTAGATAAGGTGACCAAAACTGCACACAATACTCCAGGTGGGGTCTCACCAAGGCCCTGTACAGCTGCAGTAAGGTATCCTTGTTCCTTTACTCAAACCCTCTTGATATGAAGGCCAACATACCATTTGCCTTTTTAACCGCCTGCTGTACCTGCATGCTCGCCTTCAGAGACTGGTGTACAAGTACCCCTAGGTCTCTCTGCACTTCCCCATCTCTTAATCTATTGCCATTCAAATAGTAATCTGCCCTCCGGTTTGTATTACCAAAGTGGATAACCTCATATTTATCCACATTGTAGAGCATTTGCCATGTATCTGCCCAGTCCCTCAATTTATCCAAATCACACTGGAGCTTCCTGACGCCCTCTTCCGTGCACATAACCCCTCCTAGCTTAGTGTCATCTGCAAATTTGGAGATATTACATCCAATCCCCTCATCCAGATCATTAATGTAAATTGTGAACAGCTGGGGGCCCAGTACAGATCCCTGTGGCACCCCACTGTTCACCACCTGCCACTCAGAAAATGAGCCATTTATCCCAACTCTCTGTCTTCTACCTGCCAGCCAGTTCTCAATCCACATCAATACTTTGCCCCCAATCCCATGAGCCTTGATTTTGGAAGCCAGTCGTTTATGCGGGACCTTATCGAAGGCCTTTTGGAAGTCCAGGTACACCACATCCACTGGCTCTCCCCCATCTATTTTACCTGTCACCATCTCAAAGAATTCCAATAGATTTGTCAAGCACGATTTACCTTTTGTAAATCCATGTTGACTCCATCTGATCCCTTCTCTGCTAGTCATATGCTCCGCTATTACATCCTTAATAATGGATTCCATCATTTTGCCCACTACTGATGTAAGGCTCACCGGCCTATAATTCCCCGCTTTTTCTCTACCCCCCTTTTCAAATAGTGGGGTAACATTAGCTACTCTCCAATCCATGGGTACTGATCCTGAGTCTATCGAGTTCTGGAAAATAATTCTTAAAGCATCTGCTATCTGAATGGCCACTTCCTTAAGTACCCTAGGATGTAGATAATCAGGCCCTTGGGATTTATCTGCCTTCAATCCCATCAATTTCCCCAAGACCATGTCCTTAGAGATACTGATTTCTTTCAGTTCCTCCCTTGCATTAGTCTCTATGTTTCCCAACATCCTTGGGAGGTTATTTGTATCCTCTCTTGTAAAAACAGAACTAAAGTAAGAATTTAATTGGTCTGCCATTTCCTTATTCCCCATTATATATTCCCCTGATTCTGACTGCAAGGGACCTACTCTGGATTTCACCAATCTTTTCCTCTTGACATATTTATAAAAGCTTTTGCAGTCGGTTTTTATATTTGCCGCAAGCTTACTTTCATAATTTATTTTTGCTCTCTTGATTAATCCCTTTGGTGCATCTTGAACTGCTCCCAGTCTTCGGTTGTGGTACTTTTTTTTGGACCTAATGCTGTCTCTAATTTCCCTTGTTATCCACGGTTGAGTCATCTTTTTTGGTTTATTTTTATGCCAAACCGGTATAAACAATTTTTGCAATTTCTCCATTAGATCTGTGAATGCTTTCCATAATCTATCCACAGTCAACTCCCCCATAAACACCACCCAATCAATCTTACTCAACTCCCGTCTCATACCATCATAATTCCCTTTATTTAAATTCAGGATTATGTTGGATCCTTCTTTTAATTTAGATCAGGCATATGACAAAATTATGGTAGGAGGTGATTTTAATTGTTATTTAGTCCCAATATTAGATAAACCTTCCAATTTGGTTATTAGAACCAAAATGGCTAAACAGCTAATGGTGTTGATGAAAGATATGAATTTGGTAGATATATGGAGAAAGCTAAATCCTAAGGAGAAAGATTTTTCCTTTTACTCATTCTGTCATGTCTCTTATTCGAGAATAGATTTATTTTTAGTATCAGCACAATTACAAGGCCATGATTTGAAGGCTGAATATAAGAGTACGATTTTGTCTGATCATTCTTTGGTGTTAATTACATGTACCGGTTCGGAGAGAATTGAGAATGTTTATTGTTGGAGATTTAATTCTTTATTGTTGAGAAATCCTGACTTTTGTAAATTTATAGGGGGTCAAATACAGGTTTTTTTGAAAGTAAATATAGGTTCATATGGCTGAGATGAGTAAATTGCAGAAGGAGATAAAGATTTTGGAAAAGGATTTACAGCTAGATTCTACGGACATTAAGAAAGCACGTTTAGTTAATATGAAACTACAGCATAACGTTACAAACTTATAAGTTTGAGAAGTTATTGCAGGGAACTAAGCAGCGATATTATGAGTTTGGTGAGAGAGCTCATAAAGTTTTAGGTTGGCAGTTAAAGACGGAGCAAGCTTCTAGAACAATAAACAATAACAATAAACACAATAATTACATATAAACCTCTGGAAATTAATGATGAGTTTTGTACATTTTATGAAAAATTGTATACTTCTGAAGTGTTGGAAGATGTAGCTAAAAAAGTTTTCTTTTAATGCCTTCCCTCACCTCTACACTAATATTTGGAGGCCTATATATCACCCCCACTAACGTTTTCCGCCCCTTGCTATTCCTCAGTTCTACCCATATAGATTCCGCATCATCCGAGTTGATATCCTTTCTGTCAATCGTGTCAGTCCCTTCTCTCACCATCAATACTACCCCACCCCCTTTTCTTTCTTGCCGATCCCTGCTAAATATCGTATACCCCGGGATGTTAAGTTCCCAGGCTTGCCCACCCTGCAGCCATGTTTCTGTAATCCCAATCAAATCATATTTGTTTATCTCAATTTCCACAGCTAATTCATCTACCTTGTTCCAAATGCTTCTTGCATTAAGATATAAAGCCTTCAGATTTGCTTTTTTCACCCTCCTTGCTCTTTCTGATTTTTTACTTTCGCTGCCTAACCTAACTTTTCCTGTTTTATCTTTTCTGTCCTTTGCCCTATCATACAGGTTCCCACCCCCCTGCCAAATTAGTTTAAACCGCACCCAACGGCTGTACCAAACCTAGCTGCCAATATATTGACCCCTTTTGGGTTTAGGTGTAACCCATCCTTCTTGTAGAGGTCATGCCTTCTACAAGAAGTTAGAAAGTTTTCCTAACTTTCCCTTGAATATGGGCCGACAACAAAAGCATATCAACCCTTAAGTATGTTTTATGCCTACTCAAATAAAAAACCATCTACAACTTAAGGAATAAACACAACATGATTTTGCAGGTACGGGACCCTTCCTTACAAAATGGAGGGTTGAACACTTAATAAATCAATACTTATTCTATTTATATTTATTCCTTTTTACTGAAATTTAGATATAAAAAATAATTGGACCTCTTCTTTGTTTAATTGGATTTCAAATCTAGATCGTGCCTTCTCTTTTTCCCTTTCTCCTCCTTCTCTCTTTATTTCTTTCTTTCTCCTGTTTCCTTCTTTCTTTTTCTTTTACTTTTTTCCCCTTTTCACCTTTTTTCTTCTTCATTAGGGGTTTTGTTTGAAGGGAAGGGGCGATAGGGGTCATATTTGGAATGTATTAATGATTCATATTTAACTACTTATCTGTGATGATAATCTGGTATTGTTTGTTGATAAAATCAAAAATAATGGTTCTCTTAGTGAAATCCCTGCTTTTTTTTCAATACACTCATTTATTTCATGCCATATTCTAATCATAATTATTAACACAAGTGCCTAACCTTTTATCTGCGATCGTCAGGACCAGACACCTGCTGTGGTTCAGAATCTTTTTTTAAAATTTTTTATTTTTCACACTATAAACCATATTGATCAAGATACATACATTTTCCTTTTCAAATATATAGTGTCGTTTTCTCCCCCCTTCCCTCCTCCCCTCCCTCCCTCCCTCACCTCTCCTCCCACTTATTTAAAGTTCAGAATCTAAGATACATTAAACCCGTCAAACAATGTTGTCACTCAATAAAAACAAACAAGAAATTCCACTGAGTCAGTTTTTTTTATTATCTTCTCCTTCTGTCATTTTAGGTGGTAGATGTCCACAGTAGGTTTTCTCTATTGTGTTTCATGTATGGCTCCCATATTTGTTCAAATATTGTAATGTTATTTCTTAAATTGTATGTTATTTTTTCTAATGGAATACATTTATTCATTTCTATATACCATTGTTGTATTCTCAAATTATCTTCTAATTTCCAGGTTGACATAATACATTTTTTTGCTACAGCTAGGGCTATCATAACAAATCTTTTTTGTGCTCCATCCAAATCAAGTCCAAATTCTTTGTTTCTTATATTACTTAGGAGGAAGATCTCTGGGTTTTTTGGTATATTGCTTTTTGTGATTTTATTTAGTATCTGGTTTAGATCTTCCCAAAATTTTTTCACTTTCTCACATGTCCAGATTGCATGAACTGTTGTTCCCATTTCCTTTTTACAGTGAAAACATCTGTCTGATACTGTTGGGTCCCATTTATTTAACTTTTGAGGTGGAATGTATAATCTGTGTATCCACTTATATTGTATCATAGGTAACATTGTGTTTATTGTATTTCTCATGGTTCCGGAGCATAGTTTCTCCCATGTTTCATTCTTTATCTTTATGCTTAGATCTTGTTCCCATTTTGTTTGGTTTTACCATTTGTTTCCTCATTCTCCTTTTCTTGTAGTTTAATATACATGTTTGTTATAAATTTTTTGATTAATATTGTATCTGTAATCACATATTAAAAATTACTTCCTTCTGGTAACCTCAGACTGTTTCCCAATTTGTCCTTCAAGTAGGATTTCAGTTGGGGGAGTCACGTGATGGAGTAGTGGCCGGTCAGGGAACTCCAGCCCTCTCCGGAAAAGTTTAAAAAAAATACACAAAACACAAAGGCACAAACATAAAAATTAAAACAAAATGAAAGTAAAGGTGGGAAGAAAATGGCAGCGAAGAAAGAAAAGTCGAAAGCAACGGGAAGAAGAGAAGAAGAAAGAACGTCGGAAGAAGAAGGTGAAGGCCTTACCTGTCCGAGGAGGCCCACTGCGGAGAGAGAAACCCGCTCCCTAAGGTCAGTGGGAGTCCCGAGCTCGGGACTACAAAAATGGCTCGCGGAGCCAAGTAAAACTGCGCAACCGCGCATGCGCATGAAAAAAAAAACACTGACGGGAGGGGGGACCAGCTGAGGAGTCGATCTCCACAGCTGAGGATTGTAGCTGCAACACAACAACAGGAAGGGAACAAAGAAAATAAAGAGAACAAGAAAGAAGAGAGTAAAAAGAAAACAAGGAAACCAGAGGAAGAAGAAGAAGAAGAACATCATCAGTTATATTATATTTATCCTTCAATTGTTCAAAGGATAATAGTTTATTTCCCGAAAAACAATTCTCTATTCTTTTGATCCCTTTTTTCTCCCATTCTCTAAAGGAAAGGTTATCTATTGTAAAAGGGATTAGCTAATTTTGCGTCAGTATTAGTTTTGGTAGTTGGTAATTTGTTTTATTCCTTTCTACATGAATCTTCTTCCAAATATTGAGCAGATGATGCAATACCGGAGAATTTCTACATAGTACCAATTTTTCATCCCATTTATATAATATATGTTTGGGTATCTTCTCCCCTATTTTATCTAGTTCTAATCTAGTCCAATCTGGCTTTTCCCTTGTTTGATAAAAATCTGATAGGTATCTTAATTGTGCGGCTCTATAATAATTTTTAAAGTTTGGCAGTTGTAAGCCTCCTTGTTTATACCATTCTGTTAATTTATCTAGTGCTATCCTCGGTTTCCCCCTTTCCATAAAAATTTCCTTATTATTTTCTTTAAATCCTTGAAAAATTTCTCTGTTAATTGTATTGGTAATGCCTGAAATAGGTATTGTAATTATAGAGTCTGGGTCTCCACTGCCCAGTTCAATACAGTCCAAGGCATCAATAAATTGATAAAAGTGAAGTGATGCCAATGACTGAGGCTGATTATACTCAAGCTAAGAAAATTACAAAATTTAAATGGTGGAAGGAGGCAGTTAAATATTTAGGAATTAATGTTGATAAGAATTGGAATAATTTATTTAAATCAAATTATATACCTTTACTGAAGAAAATTAAAGAAGATTTAATAAGATGGAAGGATTTACTAATTTCTTTAATAGAAAGGATACATTGTGCAAAGATGAATATTTTTCCTAGAATACAATTCCTATTCCAATCATTACCAATTTCTGTACCAACATTGATCGCCCAATTTTAAAAATGATTACAAAGCGGCTCAACTTAGATTCTTGTAGATTCTTGTCTTCCTGTTATCAGACTGGTGAAAAGACAGCATGGGGACCGATCAAAATGAGTCAAATAGGAGAAAATAATTCTGAACATGTTTTGTATAAATGGCTTGAAGAACTGTTGAAAGAGAACATGGATACACCAATTCTGAAACATATACATGGAATGGAATCCATGTGGAAAGAGGATTGAAGGATGACCAAACAGCCCAAATGTTAATAAAGCAAAATCCTTCAATTCCTTTCACAGTTAATCATTCATTTTTTGATATTTGGTATAACTGTGGAATAAAAAGGATAAAGGGTTATTTTTTGGGTTTTTTTTTACTTTTGACCAATTGAAAGATAAATATAATATACCAAATAATACAATTATTATCAACTAAGTTAGGATTGAATTTTAGATTACCGGATCAAAGTCAATTTGAATATTTAATAACTGATACATTTATTAAAAGATTTATTTCTAACATGTATATAAAATTGCAAGAGTCTATACAGAAAACAGATCTATTTAAATACAAATTGAGATGGGAAAGAGATTTAAATCCAAGAAGAAGTTTGGTCAAAACTATGTTATGAAAGTGAACCAACATAATTAATGTCAGATATCAAATGGTTCAATTTAATTTTTTACACTAATATTCTTCTTTGGCTTGGCTTCGCGGATGAAGATTTATGGAGAGGGTAAATGTCCATGTCAGCTGCAGGCTCGTTTGTGGCTGACAAGTCCGATGCGGGACAGGCAGACACGGTTGCAGCAGTTGCAGGGGAAAATTGGTTGGTTGGGGTTGGGTGTTGGGTTTTTCCTCCTTTGCCTTTTGTCAGTGAGGTGGGCTCTGCGGTCTTCTTCAAAGGAGGTTGCTGCCCGCTGAACTGTGAGGCGCCAAGATGCACGGTTTGAGGCGATATCAGCCCACTGGCAGTGGTCAATGTGGTAGACACCAAGAGATTTCTTTAGGCAGTCCTTGTACCTCTTCTTTGGTGCACCTCTGTCACGGTGGCCAGTGGAGAGCTCACCATATAACACGATCTTGGGAAGGCGATGGTCCTCCATTCTGGAGACGTGACCCACCCAACGCAGCTGGATCTTCAGCAGTGTGGACTCGATGCTTATACTCCACATAAATTACACGGACTTAATTCTAATTGCTTTGATCCATGTTTTAGATGTAATCAAGAGATGGGAACCTTTTTACATAGAGTTTGTCAGTGTGTAAAGTATAAAATATTTGGGAAGATACGAGTATTTTATTGGGACAAGTTATGAAGATACAAGTTTGAAAGACCCAAAAATATTTTTGTTAGGGGATATTTATCAGAGGATGTTTCTAAGTGTAGCAGTTGCAAAGAAATGTGCAGACATAGCGTGGAAACTAGACAATAATGTGGGGTTGAATAGATGGCAAATGGAATTACAAAATTGTAGACCATTAGAGAAAATAATGTATAATTTGCAGAATCAACCGGAAATTTTTTATAAGATTTGGAAACCTGAAATGGATTTTATTGGTAAAAGTTTGTCTACTGCGTTCGCTGCTCCCACTCCAGTTCACCCTAGTTAATTCAGGTTTAAGATTATATTTGTAAATTTTAAATGTAATGAATCAATGAATGATAAATGATAAATTCAGGTTGGCTTTTTAATTTTTTTTTCTACTTTTTTGGGGAGGGAGGGGGAGGGTAAGAGGGAAGAGAATATAAAATTATGTATTCTTTTTGCATCATTTTATTATGCTGTATGATCAATCATGTTGTTATTGATGCAAATGGAAAATAAAACTTTCCAAAAAATAAACAATAGCCATCAATAAACCTTTAAATTATCTTTAGAACTCAGGAAGAAACCCATCCTCCCCCAGAAACTTGTTAGCTTGTAAAGCGCCCAAGGCTTTCTCAATTTCTTCTCTTGTGAAAGGGGCATCTAAATCCACCCATCCTTGATCTTCTAATTTTGAAAGTTCTATATTTGTTAGAAATTTGCCCATAACATTTTCATCTCCTAATATAGTTTCATATAATATTGTCTAAAGGTATTTTTTTTGTGATTATATATTATAATTTAAGCCTCTGTTTTTATTGTATTTATCATTCTAGATGACTCCTCTGCCATTACCTGCCAAGATAAAACTTTATGTGCCCGTTCTCCTAAATCATAATATTTGTGTTTAATTTTTAATATAATTTTTTTGTTCTATACATTTGTAATGTGTTATATCTCATTTTTTTTATTCTCAAATTATCTATATTTTTCTTGTAATCCTGTTCTTAGATATTCTTTTTCCAGTTTCGTTATGACTTTCTGTAAACTATCCAACTCTCTAGCATGTTCTCTCATATGATTTTTTAATATAAGAGATAATTTGTCCTCTTAGGTAAACTTTAAGTGTATCCCATATTAAAAAGCTATTATCAATAAAATGAAGATTAGTTTCACAAAATAGTTCTATCTGTCTCTTAATAAACTCACAAACATCTTTCCTTTCAACAGTGTGGCATTGGGACACCATCTATTCACACTTTCTTATTTTTCTGTTATTGTGATAGTTAAAAATACATGGTGAATGATCTGATGTAAGTCTTGCCAAATATTCTGTTTTTACCACTCCACTTTTTAACTGGACAGACAGTAAAAAGAAATCAACCCTTGTATGCAAGTCATGTACCCTTGAATAGAAAGAATAATCTCTTTCTATGGAGTTAAGCTGCCTCTGTGGTTGCGCACATCTCTGTGAGTGAACCAGCCCCATTTGTACCACCGTGCTGGTGGGGCAGCTGCAGAAGATGGCAACTTCAGGACTTGCTCACTGCCTCATGGCTTAGGCTACTGTTCATGCCCCAGGCCATGTGATGACATCACCACTGCACAGGGAGAACTCCCATTGGCCTGAAAGGGATGTGCACGAAATTCAAATAAACAGTTCTACTGGAAACACACCATGTCCAGTGGTGTGTTTCTCTGTTGTAGCGGCCGCTCTATTGGTGACCCCGCATGTCTCAAAACATGGATAAGTATACATAATAAGTATCAATTTGTTTTGGAAAATATGGAGCCCATACTTGCAATATGTTGGTTTGAAGACTCTCTGAAAGCCCGGCCTGTCGGTAACCCCCAGTTCCGTTATTATTAGTATTGAGACTTTATGTTTTCTTGACATTCTCCAGACTTTCTTTTTCTCTTCGCTCTTTTTTCTCTCTTTTTGTTTGGTATATTCTGAGGGGGAGGGTGGATAGAGGAAGAGGGGAGAGGGAATATATATGTATATATGTGTGTTTGTGTATGTGTGTGTATATATATATATATATATATACATAAAATCACATCATATTTTGTAGTTTTATTGAATATATTGATGTGGTTTTAAAATTCTTAAATAAAATAATGTTTTTAAACTATTTTATTCTCATTGTCTATAATAGATCAAGCATTTTCTTTATAGAAAAGCAAAGGAATTGTCCATTTTTTTTGCATCTGATAATAGATGGATGTTCATAAGGACATACGATATAGGATCTGGAGTAGCCATCAAGTCTGCTCCGCCATTCCATAAGATCATGGCTGATCTGATCTTTGCCTCAATACCCACCTGCCTTTTCCCCATATCCCTGAATTCCTTTTTCATGTAAAAATCTGTCTAATTGAACCTTAAATGTGTTTAATGAAGTCATCTCAACTGCTTCCCTGGGCAGAGAATCCCACAGATTCATGACTCTCTGGGGGAAAACAGTTTTTCCTTATCTCTGTCTTAAATCGACCCCTCTGAATCTTGAGGTTGTGTCCCCTAGTTTTGGTCTCACCTACCAGTGAAAACGATTTTCCTGCCTTTAATGTAACTATCCCTTTCATAATTTTATACGTTTCTATAAGATCTCCTCTCATTCTTCTGAATTCGAGTGACTATTATCCCAGATGGTTTAATCTCTCCTCAACCCCCTCATCTCTAGGATCAACCTGGTTTTTTGATACAATGTCTCACAAATATGATAAACCTAGATATTTCCAAGTTTTTGAATAAAATATTACCAAATTTTCATCTATCATCTCAACCTGATTTGGTTGACACTCTTGTTCATGTGCATCCTTCCCATGATGGTTTACAACGTAATATTTACAATAATTCATTAAAATTGCAATCAATCTCTAATGATAAAATCAGAAGAGCTTGGGAATTTGAACTTCAGTCACTTCTCCCAGATGAACATTTGGAAAAGATTCTTGGGATCATTATGTGCCTGACGCTCATTGATTCAGTTTAAAGTGGTCCATCGGGCTCATAGGGCGAAAGTTAAATTGGCCCATATCTTTTCTAATGTGTGATCGATGTAAATCACAAGTGGGCCACACTAACACGTATGTTCTAGTGTTGCTCCGTATTGGAGAAATATTGGACAGGTATTTTCAAGACTTTGGATATTAGATGGCGACCGAATCCACTGACTGCTACTTTTGGAATTGTAGTTCCCGAGATGGGAGGTGGGGGAGGGGGTCGCCTTCACTGCACTGTTGGCCAGAAGAGCCATTCTATTGAAATGGAAAGATCCAAATTCACTGACTTTGATGCAACGGCTCTGTAAAATCATGTCATGTTTAAGTCTAGAAAAAGTGAGAAGCTGCACTTTTGATACCTCCGTTAAGTTTGAAGAGACATACTGTCGTGTTATAAACTATTTCCATATGAGTTCATCTGTTCTGGATTTCTGATGGTTTTTTTTAATTGGCAAGGACCAGATAAATCGTTTGTACTGATCTGTTGTTGTTTAAGATGCACAGCCTAACAATAATTTGTTTTCCTCTTTTTTGAAGATTCCAAATTGAGGAGAAAGGGACAATATTGTTCAATGTGTTATAATGTTAAACCAGTGGTTCTCAACCTTTTTCTTTCCACTCACAGACCACTTTAAGTAACCCCTGTGCCATCGATGCTCTGTGATTAGTCAGGGATTCCTTAAAGTGGTCTGTGAGTGGGAAGGGAAGGTGGAGAATCGTTGCTCTAGACCCAATTGTTACTGAAATATTTGGTTTGAAAAAAATGGCCCATTTCCTTTGAGTTTTGGAACCATGCACATGACGAGTCAATGAGGGATGATTAAAACAGTGGTTTTCAAACTTTTTCTTCCCACCACAGACCACCTGAACCAATCCCTTACTAATAATAGAGCACCGATGGAAAAGAGAATTCTTTTTTCTTTTTTTTTAAAATTTTTTATTTTTCACACCATAAATCACATTAGCCATGATATACACCATTTCTTTTTCACACATATACAGTGACTTTTTCTCCCCACCCCCCCCTTTCCTCCCAAACCACCCCCCCACCCCCCCTCTCATCCATTTTAGGTATACAATCTAGGTTGCATTAAGCCAGTCAACAGCATTAAGCCAGTCAGACAATGTTGTCATTCAACAAAATTACACCAGAAATTCTACTGAGTCCATTCTTTTCTTTCCTTCTCCTTCCATCAACTTAGGTAATGTTTGTCCCCGGTAGGTTTTCGCTATTGTATTTAATGTAAGGCTCCTATACTTGTTCGAATATTTCAATATTATTTCTTAACCTATATGTTATTTTTTCTAATGGAATACATTTATTCATTTAAATTTAGTAGTTTCTTCCTTTTAATTTGGTTATGTATTCCATTAATATTTAAAGACATATAGTTCAGCGTAGCCCTTTTATGTTTTGTTTATCTTCTCTTTCCGTTTTTCCATCATTACCTTTCCTCCTTTTCCATTTCTGTTTTCTTATTTTCAACTCTTTATAAGACAACATTCCTACAACATCCAACATTTTCCTTATTCTCCTATTTCTATCTTATTTATCCCCAATCTCCCCTTCACCTCCTGAGTTGTCCTTTATCCCTTGTCGGACAACCACATCTCCCCTCTCCATTTGGATTTGCGAATCCACTCGCAAGCGTCAACTGATTTTGCAGTGACCGCTATTTCCCCCCACCCCGCCTCCCCCAGAAAAGATTTCACTTTTCATATGTCACAAAGGTCACTCTTTTAATTCCCTCCTTATTCTCTCTATTCCATTACCTTCCCTTATTAATTCTTGTCTATACTATCTATATTTTCCTCTAAGTACAGATACATTCATGTATGCTCATTGTCTCTATTCACTCTTATACCTCTTTACCCGCATACATATCAATCGTGATCATTTTTACTCTCATTACCCGTCTTCATCCCTCAGTCTATTTTTGTCTTTACCCACATACATATCAATCGTGATCATTTTAACTCTCATTACCCGTCTTCCTCCCTCAGTCTATTTTTGTAATTGTTCTGCAAATTTTCGTGCTTCTTCTGGATCCGAGAATAGTCTGTTTTGTTGTCCTGGAATAAATATTTTCAATACCGCTGGATGCTTTAGTATAAATTTATACCCTTTCTTCCATAAAATCGCCTTTGCTGTATTGAACTCTTTTCTCTTCTTTAGGAGTTCAAAACTTATATCTGGATAAATGAAGATTTTTTGCCCTTTATACTCCAGTGGTTTGTTGCCCTCTCTTACTTTTTCCATTGTCTTCTCCAGTACCTTTTCTCTTGTAGTATATCTTAGGAATTTTACTACAATAGATCTTGGTTTTTGTTGTGGTTGTGGTTTAGAGGCCAATACTCTATGTGCCCTTTCTATTTCCATTTCTTGCTGTAGTTCTGGACATCCTAGGGTCTTAGGGATCCACTCTTTTATAAACTCCCTCATATTCTTGCCTTCTTCATCTTCCTTAAGGCCCACTATCTTTATGTTATTTCTTCTGTTATGGTTTTCCATTGTATCTATTTTTTGAGCTAGTAGTTCTTGTGTCTCTTTAGTTTTTTTATTAGATTTCTCCAATTTCTTTTTTAAGTCTTCTACCTCCATTTCTGCTGCTACTGCCCGCTCTTCCATCTTGTCCATTTTCTTTCCCATTTCTGTTAAGGTCATCTCCATTTTATTTATTTTCTCTTCTGTGTTGTTTATTCTTTTTCTTAAATCCTTAAATTCCTGTGTTTGCCATTCTTCAAATGACTCCATGTATCCTTTAATAAGAGCAAGTATATCCTTTACCTTGCCTTTCTTTTCTTCTTCTATTTCCCTGTACTCTTCCTCTTCCTCTTCTTCTTCTTCTGGGTTGACCATCTGTTGTTTCTTTGGTGCCCTTTCCTCCTCTTCTTTCTTGTTTCTATTGTCTTCTGTGGTCTCTTCTTGCTGCAGGTGTTCTGCAGCTGTCGTTGCCGGCTGTGGAGATCGACTCCCCAGCTGGTCCCCCCTCCCGTCGGTGTGTTTTTTTTCATTCGCATCGCGCATGCGCGGTTGCGCACTTTTACTCGGCTCTGCGAGCCATTTTTGTAGTCCATTATTTACCGACCTGAGGGAGCGGGTTTCTCTCTCCGCAGCGGGCCTCTTCGGACAGGTAAGGCCTTCACCTTTTTCCTCCTTTGTCTTCTCTTCCTCTCTTCTTACCGTTGCTTTCGATTTTTCTTTTTTTGTCGCCATTTTCTTTCCACCTTTATACTCACTTTTCTGTAACTTTTATTTCTGTGCCTTTGTGTTTTCCTTTGTTTTTCCCGACTTTTCTGGAGAGGGCTGGAGTTCACCGTCCGGAATGTGAGTGGAAAGGAAAAGGTTGATCTCACAGGGAGGAGCTACAGGTACGGAAGGTGGGACAGGCCGCCCAGCCCACTGAGGTCATGCCTGCCACATTCTGTATTTGTGGCCCCTCCCTATTTCACCCTTGCATAAAGCCTCTGACATCCTGACCTTTCCCCAGAAAGCCTGGGTCATGGTACGGGATGAGGTCCATTGTGAATCAGCGACTCCGTCTCAGCCTCTCAAGTTATTTACTGTGCACCGCCCTGCATCGTCAAGTGGTCAAACAAATGATGGGCCAGCTGAGTAGAATCCTTAAGGACATTGGCAGCCTTTCTAACCAAAATAAATCCTCCAAAGGGGACCAGGAGCACCCCATGTTGCTAGCCCACTGATGATCCCTCTTGTCTGCTGCTGTCCTGCGCATGAATGCAGCAAGCCAGCACACTTTCAAAAGGGTGCCGGTAGAAGCACGCCAATAACCTACTGTAGATTGATCTTCCTAAGGATTCTCAAGAAATGGAGACGTTGACTAATAGCCAAGATCCTCAGCCAAATATGTTCCCAGAAACTTAAAAGCACGTCTAATTTTTTTTTTCTTGAGTTAAACAAGACATCTCTTCACCTTTGTGCATGGGCAGGTGGGGGTATTACTTTTCCATTTAATCAAAATTGCATGCATGGCCATCAAAGATGTAAAAGATGAAATTCGGCCTTGAAGTGAAGTCATTGCGAGGGACTGGTCATAAATGGGATTCGCATGTCTTAACGAGGCATTAAAGCAATTTTTCAAAATAAAATTTTCAACAATCGAACCTTTAATGAAGAATCTCAGCAGATGCACAGTATTTTTGTTTAAAGATTTGGTTGTACATGTGGGTAGGCTGTAACTTGCGTAAGTTGAGGATGACCCATAATACGGCGACATCTTGGGATGATCTAAGAAGAGCAATTCTTCAAAGGGCCAGGTTCCAATTTCAAATTAAGAATCACTGATAGTGTTTGAAAAACACCTTTCCAAAATTCTTCTGTCAGGGCTGCTCCAGAACATTGGCTGACTCATTGCCCATTTTTACACAACCTGTGGCCGTGGTATCATCGGCAAAGGTTGTCCCCCTCCTTTTTACACAACCTGTGGCCGCGGTATCATTGGCCAAGGTCACCCCCCCACCGGGTTGTCTCGAGAAGGGCAGCCAATGTGGTTAAGAGCCCCCCCCTCATCACCTCTCCTCACTGCTCCCTTCAGGCAGAGGTACAGAAGCTTGAAGACCACCACCTCTGAGTCAGGAATGGACCGATGCCTGAACGTTAATAAGACAGAAGAGATTGGTTGTCATCTTCAAGAGGGCCAGGCGGGCGGCGGGGGAGGGAGGGGTGGTGGAAAGCATGCTCCGCTGACCACTGACGGCACCATTATTGAGGACATCAAGAGGATCAAGCTCCTCGGAGTGCACTTGGCAGAGAATCTCACCTGGTCCCCCAACAACAGCTCTATCGCCATTCATCAGAGTGTTAATGGCACCAGGACTACCTGTCACATGGTGGGGAGGGGTTGGTGACTAAACCGACTCTCCCCCCCCAGGCCTGCCTGGTGGTGGAGGGTGGGCTGGACACCATGTAGGATGAAAAGCAAAACCCGTCAAAGAGTGGGTGAACACCCCCACCCCCCCGCCCGTCAGGTCAACGGCCCTCAAGCAGACACGTGCCGCACATCGCGGAAAGGCCATCCCCTGGACATTGGCCACAGCAGAACGTCCCCCGCACACACACATCCCTCCCGGCTGTCTTGGGCCTTACCGTCCTCCCAGATCTGGGAAGGGGATGTCAAGAGGGTGGGGGAGAGGGGATCCTGCTTACCAAAAATCCATTCAGGCAAACGCTGCTCCTTTCTGAGGAGAGGGGCATAAAGGCTGAAAGGAACTGTCGTTTTCCCTACAGGATGGACAGCCGGAAGCAGCCTAGAATGTCCGGCAGTGCCTCTGCTTCCTGTGAAGGCTGAGGGAACTCTGACTCCCATCTCCCCCCCCCACTTTAATCTTCATCACACTGTTTCTCCAATCTTTTTATTAAACACAGTAAACGATAGAGGAGGAGAACAGAATCAAACAGTGAAAATTGAAACATCAATAACCTGCAATCCATCATACAACGTAACAAGGTTGTCCTGTTCTCCTTAATGTAGAATATTCAAAAAAGATTTTTAATATATTAAAACCCCGTCTAACCTTCTGAAATAATTAAAAACAAACAACAAAAAACCCTGCTTATACTGAGGTTTGTGACAACAGATGAGTACCAACCCGAGGGACAAAGCAAGACCAGAACATATGCGTCAGTGGGGCCACTCTTAAGATTGGAATTTTTTGGCGTGGTGTTGTCCCTCTCCGAGCTGGCATTCCTTTTTTGGGGGTTTAGTCACTGACACCCCCTCCCCACCATGTGACAGGTAGTCCTGGTGCCATTAACACACTGATGAATGGTGATAGAGCTGTTGTTGGGGGATCAGGTGAGATTCTCTGCCAAATGCACTCCGAGGAGCTTGATCCACTTGATAACCTCAACAATGGAGCCGTCAGTGGTCAGTGGAGCATGCTTTCCACCACCCCTCCCTCCCCCCGCCCGATTTATTTATAAGACTGTTCCAATAATTCATAGTACAGCAATCACATTCATGAAATATAGATACGTTCCTTCTGCTGAGTCTGGTTTCAACATCCCTTCCCCACAACAGAAGACAACCAAAAAAAACCCCATATTGACCATTTAAAGCAGTGGTTCCCAAACCTTTTGGGCTGCTGCCACCTTGGCCTCCTGGCCACATCCCAAGTGACCCACCATTCACGGTGCTGGGAGAGGGGGGGGTTAGTGGTGGCGCTGAGAGGGGGGTTGGTGGCGGTGCTGAGAGGTGGGTTGGTGGTGGCGCTGAGAGGGAGGTTGGTGGCGGCGCTGGGGGGTTAGTGGCGCCACTGAGAGGAGGGGTTAGTGGTGGCGCTGAGGGGGGGGTTGGTGGCGGCGCTGAGAGGTGGATTGGTGGTGGCTCTGAGAGGGAGGTTGGTGGCGGCGCTGGGGGGTTAGTGGCGCCACTGAGAGGAGGGGTTAATGGTGGCGCTGGGGGGGGGGTTGGTGGCGGCGCTGAGAGGTGGATTGGTGGTGGCACTGAGAGGGAGGTTGGTGGCGGCACTGGGGGGTTAGAGGTGCCACTGAGAGGAGGGTTTAGTGGTGGCTCTGAGAGGGGGGCTAGTGGTGGTGGTGCTAAGAGGGGGGTTGGTGGCAGTGCTGTGAGAGGGGGTTAGTGGAGGCGCTAAGTGGAGGGTTAGTGGCGGTGCTGAGGGGGGATTAGTGGTGGCACTGAGAGGGAGGTTGGTGATGGTGCTGAGAGGGGGGATTAGTGACAGCACTGAGAGGAAGGTTGGTGGTGGCACTGAGAGAGGGGCTAGTAGTGCCGGTGGCGCTGAGAGGAGGGGTTAGTGGCGGCACAGAGAGGGGGATTGCTGGCAGTGCTGAGACGGGGGTTAGTGGTGGTGCTGAGAGGGTTGTTGGCAGCAGCGTTGAGAGGGTGGTATTGATGCCAATACAACATGGTGGCCACTGAGATCACTGTTCTTCCATGAGAATGTCTTGTCACCATTTATTTTGCTACCTACAGCCACCCCAAGTCTGACCAGAAAATTCCTGCACCAGCTTCTTCATTAAACTGCGCAGCAAACAGGATAACAAGAAGGCTGAAGGTTCAGGCCACCCCCTTTTCCCTCACCGTCGCTTGGATCTTTCCACCCCACACAGTGGGGGGGCGGTAGCTCCCACTTTAGGAATCACTAATTTAAATAAAGAAATTTATATGAAAGGGCAAAAACACTTATTTGACATAAAAGACACCACAGATCAAGGACAAGTATTAAAACACATTAACTGCAGTATTTGTCAGAGCCCAATGCCCGTCCTCCAAGTAATCTCGATAGCCTAATTGGAATAGACCCCCTGCCCTCTTCCCCCCAGTAATGGGGGGGGGGGGGCAGGCAGGGAACCACAGGGGACCGCACTATATATTTTTGCACCTGTGTAACGCAGGTATGCTGGCCAGATTTTCAGAAATCTTTCATTTTTTTCCCTTAGGTTATAGGTAATTTTCTCCAGGGGAACAGAGCTCTGCATTTCCACATTCCAATGTGCCATGCCCAGATGGGAATCCGACTTCCAGGGAACCACTTGGCACCTCCTGGCCACCGCCAGGAGATCAACACCAATTTGGATTTGAAATTTGGACAGCTGGCCCATGATGTTTCCCGACCGAAACAACTCTGGGTCCTGTGGAAACTCTTTGCCTATGATTTTCTCCAGGATTTGGCCTCCCCAGAAGGGCCTCACATTGGAGCATGACCAGGTTCCCATCTCTATCTAAAATTTCTGGTTTAACTTTATTCCATTTCTGCAGTCTGAGGTAGAGCTGGTGAAGACAAGTTAGCTTTACTTGATTCATCAGCATAAACTTTCAACCTTGCTCACACAAAGGGGTTTTGAAATGTCTCCTTTTGGGCTTTTTTGTTGTTGTTAAATCTTATTCTATTGTCATGATTTGTGTGTCTCTATAGACCAACTTCTTTACTCAATGTGGACATGGAGAGTTTATCAAACATATCAAAAATAGATTTTCTTACCATAATATTCATAGATTTTTAAAAAATTTTTTAAATTTTTCACACCATAAACCGCATTGACCAAGTTACATACATTTTCCTTTTCAAATATATACAGTGTCATTTTCTCCCCCCCCTCCCATCCCACCCTCCCTACCTCCCCTCCCATTCATTTAAAGTACAGAATCTAAGATACATTAAACCCGTCAGACAATGTTGTCACTCAATAAAAATAAACAAGAAATTCCCCTGAGTCAATTCTTTTCATTTCCTTCTCCTTCTGTCATTTTAGGTGGCAGATGTCCCTGGTAGGTTTTCTGTATTGTGTTTCATGTATGGCTCCCATATTTGTACAAATATTTCAATATTATTTCTTAAATTATATGTTATTTTTTCTAATGGAATACATTTATTCATTTCTATATACCATTGTTGTATTCTCAAATTATCTTCTAATTTCCAGGTTGACATAATACATTTTTTTGCTACGGCTAGAGCTATCTTAACAAATCTTTTTTGTGCACCATCCAAATCAAGTCCAAATTCTTTATTTTTTATGTTACTTAGGAGGAAGATCTCTGGGTTTTTTGGTATATTGTTTTCTGTAATTTTATTTAATATCTGGTTTAGATCTTCCCAAAATTTTTCTACTTTCTCACATGTCCAGATTGCATGAATTGTTGTTCCCATTTCTTTTTGACAACGAAAACATCTGTCAGATACTGTTGGGTCCCATTTATTTAACTTTTGAGGTGTAATGTATAGCCTGTGTATCCAGTTATATTGTATCATACGTAACCTTGTATTTATTGTATTTCTCATAGTTCCAGAGCATAACTTCTCCCATGTTTCCTTTTTTATCTTTATATTTAAATCTTGTTCCCATTTTTGTTTAGTTTTACCATTTGTTTCCTCATTCTCCTTTTTTTGCAGTTTAATATACATATTTGTTATAAATCTTTTGATTATCATTGTATCTGTAATCACATATTCAAAGTTACTTTCCTCTGGTAACCTCAGACTGCTTCCTAATTTGTCCTTCAAGTAGGATCTCAATTGGTAATATGCCAACACTGTATCTTGAGTTATATTATATTTATCTTTCATTTGTTCAAAGGATAATAATCTATTTCCTGAAAAACAATTTTCTATTCTTTTGATCCTTTTTTCTCCCATTCTCTAAAGGAAACGTTATCTATTGTAAAAGGGAGTAACTGATTTTGCGTCATTATTAGTTTTGGTAATTGGTAATTTGTTTTATTCCTTTCTACATGAATCTTCTTCCAAATATTGAGCAGATGATGTAATACTGGAGAACTCCTACGTTGTACCAATTTTTCATCCCATTTATATAATATGTGTTCAGGTATCTTTTCCCCTATTTTATCTAGTTCTAATCTAGTCCAATCTGGCTTTTTCCTTGTTTGGTAAAAATCTGATATGTATCTTAATTGTGTGGCTCTATAATAATTTTTAAAGTTTGGCAGTTGTAAGCCTCCTTGTTTATACCATTCTGTTAATTTATCTAGTGCTATCCTCGGTTTCCCCCCTTTCCATAAAAATTTCCTTATTATTTTCTTTAACTCCTTGAAAAATTTCTCTGTCAAGTGTATTGGCAATGCCTGAAATAGTTATAATATCCTTGGGAAAATGTTCATTTTAATACAGTTTATCCTTCCTATTAGTGTTAATGGTAAATCTTTCCAATGCTCTAAATCACCCTGTAATTTTTTCATTAGTGGATAATAATTGAGTTTATATAGATGGCCGAGATTTTTATTTATTTGTATACCTAGGTATCTTATTGCTTGCATTTGCCATCTGAATGGTGATTCCTTCTTAAATTTTGAGAAATCCGCATTATTCATTGGCATTGCTTCACTTTTATTTACGTTAATCTTGTAACCCGACACTTCTCCATATTCCTTCAATTTCTTATATAATTCTTTTATTGATAGTTCTGGTTCTGTAAGTATACTATAACGTCATCTGCAAATAAACTGATTTTATATTCCTTGTCTTTTATTTTTATCCCTTTTATATTATTTTCTGTTCTTATCAATTCTGCTAGTGGTTCTATAGCTAACGCAAACAATAAGGGTGATAGTGGGCATCCCTGCCTTGTTGATCTGCTTAAGTTAAATTGCTTTGATATATATCCATTTACTGTCACTTTCGCCAATGGCCCCTTATATAATGCTTTAATCCAATTAATATACTTCTCTGGTAAACTGAATTTTTGCAATACTTTGAATAAATAATTCCATTCTACTCTGTCAAAGGCCTTCTCTGCGTCTAAAGCAACTGCTACTGTTGGCGCTTTACTCCCTTCTACTGCATGAATTAAGTTAATAAATTTACAAATATTGTCTGTTGTGCGTCTTTTTTTAATAAATCCAGTTTGGTCTAGATTTACCATTTTAGGTACATAATCTCCTAATCTGTTTGCTAATAGTTTAGCTATTATCTTATAATCTGTGTTAAGTAATGATATTGGTCTATATGACGCTGGTGCGAGTGGATCTTTCCCTGTCTTTGGTATTACTGTAATTATTGCTGTTTTACATGAATCTGGTAAGCTTTGTGTTTTGTCAATCTGGTTAATTACTTCCAGGAGGGGAGGAATTAATAAATCTTTAAATGTTTTATAGAATTCTATTGGGAATCCATCCTCTCCTGGTGTTTTATTATTTGGTAGTTTTTTTATTATCTCTTGTATTTCTACTATTCCAAATGGTTCTGTTAATTTATTTTGTTCCTCTATTTGTGATTTTGGTAGTTCAATTTTAATTAAAAATTCATCTATTTTGCCTTCTTTCCCTTTGTTTTCAGTTTGGTATAATTGTTCATAGAATTCTCTAAAGTTTTCATTGATCTCCGTTGGATTATATGTGATTTGTTTGTCTTTTTTCCTTGATGCCAATACCATTTTCTTCGCTTGTTCTGTCTTAAGCTGCCATGCTAGAATTTTGTGCGATTTTTCTCCTAGTTCATAATATTTCTGTTTTGTCTTCATTATGTTCTTCTCTACCTTATATGTTTGTAGTGTTTCATATTTTATTTTTTTATCTGCCAATTCTCTTCTTTTAGTTGTATCTTCCTTCATTGCTAATTCTTTTTCTATATTTACTATTTCCCTTTCCAACTGCTCTGTTTCCTGATTATAGTCCTTCTTCATCTTGGTTACATAACTTATTATTTGCCCTCTAATGAACGCTTTCATTGCATCCCATAGTATAAACTTATCTTTCACTGATTCCGTATTTAATTCAAAGTACATTTTAATTTGTCTTTCAATGAATTCTCTAAAATCCTGCCTTTTAAGTAGCATGGAGTTTAATCTCCATCTATACATTCTTGGAGGGATGTCCTCTAACACTATTGTCAATATCAAGGGTGAATTGTCCGATAATATTCTAGCTTTATATTCTATTTTTCTTACTCTATCTTGCATACGAGCTGATAACAGAAATAAGTCTATTCTTGAGTATGTTTTATGTCTGCCCGAATAATATGAATATTCCTTTTCCTTTGGGTGTTGTTTCCTCCATATATCCAAAAGTTGCATTTCTTCCATCGATTTAATTATAAATTTGGTTACTTTGTTCTTTCTGTTAATTTTTTTCCCAGTTTTATCCATATTTGAATCCAAATTAAGGTTGAAATCCCCTCCTATTAATATGTTCCCTTGCCTATCTGCTATCTTCAAAAAAAAAATCTTGCATAAACTTTGATCTTCTTCGTTAGGTGAATATATATTGAGTAGATTCCAAAACTCCAAATATATCTGACATTTTATCATTACATATCTCCTGCTAGATCTATTATTTCCTCTTCTATTTTAATTGGTACATTTTTACTGATTAATATAGCTACTCCTCTTGCTTTTGAATTATACGACACTGCTGTTACATGTCCTACCCAATCTCTTTAATTTCTTGTGCTCCAATTCAGTTAAATGTGTTTCTTGCACAAATGCTATATCATTTTTTTCTTTTTTCAGTAAATTTAGCAGTTTCTTCCTTTTGATTTGGTTATGTATTCCATTAATATTTAAAGTCATATAGTTCAATGTAGCCATTTCATACTTTGTTTATCTTCCCTTTCCGTTTCTCCATCATCACCTTTCCTTCTTATCCATTTCTGCTTTCTTGTTTTGTACACTTTATAAGACAACATTTCCAAAACATCAAACATTTTCCTTATTCTCCTATTTAAAACTTCTTTAACCCCATTCTACCCTCCCACTCCTGAGTTGCCCTTTATCCCTTGTCGGGCAACCACATCTCCCCTCTCCATTTGGATTTGCGAATTCACTCGCAAACGTCAACTGATTTTGCAGTGACCGTAACTCCTCCCCACCCAGCCCCCCCCCGGAAAAGATTTCAATTTTCATATATAACAAAGGTCACTCTTTTAATTTCCTCCTTATTCCCTCTATTCCCTTTCATTCCCTTATTAATTCTTATTTATACTCGAAATATTTTCCTCTAAATACGGATACATTCATGTATACACATATATACATACACATCTATATATATATATATATACCCATACACACATACATATAGTTCGTGGTCATTTTTACTCTCATTACATGTCTTCATCTCTCTGCTTGTTTTGTATTTGTTCTGCAAATTTTCGTGCTTGCTCTGGATCTGAGAATAGTCTGTTTTGTTGCCCTGGAATAACTATTTTAAGTACCGCTGGGTACTTTAACATAAATTTATATCCTTTTTTCCATAAGATCGTTTTTGCTGTATTGAACTCCTTCCTCTTCTTCAGGAGTTCAAAACTTATGTTTGGATAGAAAAAAATTTTTGACCTTTGTATTCCAGTGGCTTTTTGTCTTCTCTTATTTTCTTCATTGCTTTCTCCAATATATTTTCTCTTGTGGTATATCTTAAGAATTTTACTAAAATGGATCTTGGTTTTTGCTGCAGTTGTGGTTTCGGGGATAATGTTCTCTGTGCCCTCTCTATTTCCATTTCTTTCTGTAATTCTGGTCTTCCTAGGACCCTGGGGATCCAATCTTTTATAAATTCTCTCATATTCTTGCCTTCTTCATCTTCCTTAAGGCCCACTATCTTTATATTATTTCTTCTATTATCGTTTTCCATTATATCTATCTTCTGAGCTAACAGCTCATGTGCCTCTTTAACTTTTTTATTAGATTCTTCTAATTTCTCTTTTCCTTTGGGTGTTGTTTTCATTTCTACGATTATTTCTCGTTCTTCCACATTATCCACTCTTTTTCCTATCTCTGATATGACCATTTCTATTTTATTCATTTTTTATTCTGCACTCTTAATTCTTCTTTTTATCTCATTAAATTCTTGTAATTGCCATTCTTTCACTAATTCCATATATTCTTTAAAAAAAGATATATCCATTGTCTTGCCTTTCTCTTCTTCTTCCATTTCTTTCTGTTCTTCTTCTTCTTCTTCCTCTGGGTTGACCATCTGTTGTTTCCTTGTTTTCTTTTTACCCTCTTCTTTCTTGTTGTCATTATTTTCTCTGTTCTGCACCTGTTGCAGGTGTCTCTCTCAGCTGTGGAGATCGACTCCGCAGCTGTTACCCCCTCCCGTCAGTGTGTTTTTTTTCATGCGCATCACACACTTTTACTCGGCTCCTCGAGACATTTTTGTAGTCCCGAGCTCGGGACTTCCACTGACCTGAGGGAGCGGGCTTCTCTCTCCGCGGCGGACCTCCTCGGACAGGTAAGGCCTTCACCTTTTTCTTCCGACGTTCTTTCTTCTTCTCTTCTTCCCGTTGTTTTTGACTTTTCTCTCTTCGCTGCCATTTTCTTCTCACCTTTATTTTTACTTTGTTTTAATTTTTTCTCTTGTACCTTTGTGTTTTGTGCATTTTTTTTTTAACTTTTCCGGAGAGGGCTGGAACTCCCTGACCGGCCACAACTCCATCATGTGACTCCCATATTCATAGATTAATGAATGTTGTACATTCACCTTCTCCCTATCCTCATGAATATATTCTTTCCTTAGATGCTGAAAAACCATTTGAGAGAGTAGAATGGGAATACAGGTAGCCCTCGAGTTCCAACCGACTGTGTGTTATGTCCACCCGCACATTCGACCAACATTAAAAAAATCTTTATTAAAACTACTGTACAAGTACATATTTTGTATTAAAAATACAGTGGTTCCCCATTCCCATCGGCAGCCTGAGGTCCCTGTTCCCCACAGCAGCCAAGGTCCCTGTTCCCCCGTTGGCAGCTTAAGATCCCTCTGTTCTCGCTGCTGCCATCAGGAAAGAGGTGTAGGTGCCACAAGTCTTGTACCACCAAGTTCAGGAACAGCTGCTACCCCTCGACCATCAACAACAAACTCAATCAGGGACTCGTTCTTTTACAATGTATTAATTTTTAAAAATTCTCTCTGTATTACAATTTGTTTACATTTCTTTATCTGTCTACATATGCAAGTTTTCTGCAGTATTTTCTGTGCAACCAATAGGTGGCAACATCCTAGTAAATCTTCTCTGCACTCTTTCCATCTTATTGATATCCTTCCTGCAAACCAGTGACCAAAACTGCATACAATACTCCAAATTTGGCCTCACCAATGTTTTGTACAACTTCACCATAACATCTCAACTCCTTTCCCAAATTAATTTTCCTCTATTATCTCTTGGTTTAAACAATCAGGAACTGCATTGAGGTTTGATTACCTTTTCTAACAACAATGCCTTTTTGGTCATTCAGAACAGACCAACACCTGCTTTATTTCCTTTTGTTGAATAACCAGGGCCTGGTTTGTGTTTGTTTTCTTCTATGCAGCAACTAGGATCTCTTCTCTGTTCATTTTCTTTTATTTACCAATTAGGACCAGTTTGGTGTTTATTTTCTTTTGTTGAACAACTAGGACCAGTGTTGTGATTATTTTATATTAATGTCCAATTAGGATCTGTTTGGTGTTTGAATTCTTTTGACCAACTAGGACTATTTGATGATTATTTCATTTTATTGATCAACTAAGACCCATTAGGTTATTGTCAACTTATTGAACAATTACGACCTGTTTGGTGATCATTTTATTGACCAGTTAGGACCTGTTGGGTGATTATTTTATTGACCAGTAACTGTTTACAGTCACACAGTACAACCCAGTCACATCTGGCTAACACGACCGACACTAGTAACTGTTTACACTCTCACACACATTGGGCTTAACATGACCGATACCAGTAACGGATTACACTCACACACACACACAGGACAACCCAGTCACATCTGGTTAACACGACCAACACTAGTAACTGTTTACACTCTCACACACACAGTGCAACCCAGTCACATTGGGCTTAACACAACCGATACCAGTAACAGTTTACACTCTCACACACACAGTACAACCCAATCACATTGGACTTAAATCCTTCCCCATACTGACCCTGTCTGCTGGTAAATCCTTCCCCACCTTGATCACATCTGCCTGTCAATCCTTCCCCAGACTGACCCCGTTCACCAATCTTTCCACTCCGTCCCCATCCGCCAATAAATCCTTAGCCACACTAACCCTGTCTGCCGGTCAATCCTTCCTGCCCTGACCCCGTCTGCCAGTCAATCCTTCCTCATGGTGACCCAATCTGCTGGTAAATCCTTCCCCATGGTGACCCTGTCTGCAGGTAAATCCTTTCATCTGACTGCGTGTCATGAAATTTGTTGTTTTGCGGCAACATTACAGTGCAAATATAACTATAAATTATATTTCAAAAAAAATAGTGCAAAAGAAGAGAAAGTAAGACAGTCATTGTTCATTCAGGAATCTGATGGCGGAGGGGATGAAGCTGTCCCTGTGCCACTGGGTGCTTGTCTTCAGGCTTCTGTATCTCCTTCCTGATGGAAGCAGAGTGAAGAGGGCATGGCCTGGGTGGTCAGGTCTTTGAGGATAGAGGCTGCTTTCTGAAACACCGACTCATGTAGATGTCGTCAATGGAGTGAAGTCTGGCATCTGTGAAAGCACTGGCTGAGTTCAGTCTTGTGTAGTCTTTTCCTGTCCTGAGCATTGGCACCTCCATACCAGACAATGATGCAACTAGGCAGAATGCTCTCTATGGTACACCTGTAGAAGTTTGCAGGAGTCTTTGGCAATGTACTGAATCTCCTCA